>NC_057814.1:397250354-397484970 GCF_018294505.1 Triticum aestivum | reverse complement strand
TGAAGCGGGGATTGACGTATTATTTAACTGCTGATATAATCAACCGCAATTATTTGTACCCAGTCGCTCCAAATTCCCGGGGTTGCGCTGGACTCCAATTGGCTATTTGGCTGGTTTCCTTTTTCAGGACAAAAACAAGGAACGAGTTTTGGGATTATGCACCGGTACCGGTACGAACGGAGTAGGACAGTTGGCAAGCAATACATTGAGCTCTTCTTATTGATAAAGCCAGTAATACTCAAACTAGAAAGGAAAAGAAAAAAGACAAAGAAAATATCTACATGAATCTTCGCGTAACATCAATGGCATAGGACCTAGATGTGCATTACTTAGAGCACATCTAGATGTGCTTTAGCAATACTGTCAAACAAAACCCCTAATCATCATTGCAAACAGCGCATAGAACATGGCTAATGCGACAACCACAACTACACATTCTAGTTTCTTCTTGTCTCTTGCTTTCATCTGTTGCCTGTGATTGATTCTTTCTTGCTTCATCGTACTGATTGTACAGTCCAGATCAGCCAGTTTCTTCTTCATCTTTACGTTATCTTCTACGAGCTTGGTGATAACACTCCGAGCCCTGCCATGCCATTCTTCATCCAGCTAGTTAACAAAGGCACAAGCCTCATATCCCTGATTTTCAAAACAGGGTCAAGCGGCGCATTAAAAAGGGCTGGCCCGTTAAAAGGACGCTTACTTTGTGAACGAAGTTCAGAATCAACAAGGGTTCTCCGAACGAAGGGAGTGTACAACTGGGGCGCAGCCCAATGTTAAATAGTATTCAGGATGAGCGGTGGCATTAACTGAAGTAAAATGATGAACTTAATTAGCACTAACCTCTAAGGGGCAACTGAGAAACTTCCTGCCAATGTCGAATCCCTCCGTGCATACACGTCAAGCAGGAGTGTGCCCGTGCACACAACTCAGCTTTTGGTACTTCTCGGTGGCGCAAAACTCGGAGTCGAACTCATGTTGCGGGAGTCTTGAGTCATGCTCCGGATTCGGCAGTAGATCGCTTTCCTAGGGGGGAGGGGGTCATTCCGGACGGATTCAATAAGGAGCTATACTTTGGACATGCTAAAATAGATTGGGATAGATTGGAACCTGACAGGACGATTCGGATCCGTAGTACACATGCCTTCTGATGACCTTAGGCAAGTGCTCAGCGGCGACCGCCATCGTGGCAGCGATACGAGCAGGGCGGCCGCACCAAAACCATCAGCACCACTCACCCGCATTCCCCCAATGTCGGCACCACGCAAGGGAATTTGGAGGCTATATGTGTGGATTTGGGGGAAATGGGGAAACTGTGGAGATAAGTTAACGGTCGGGAACTACTTATGGCACTATATGTTGTATACGACACACTGTTTATACATGTCATTTGTGTTAGGTATTACAATGTCACACACGATTTCCGCACCAAACCGTAGGTTAGACACGATTGCCGTTACATAACCGTATGCGATGTACTACCCTGTCCATATAATTGGGTCACGGTGAGATACCGTGTAAACAGCCGCTCTGCATATAGAGATGGCGGCGGCGGCCTAGGCAGCGGATACCAGAGAAGAGGTCAATCCTCGGTCGGTGGGCGGTGACGGCGTCATAGGAGGTCAATCCTCGGTCTGCGGCGGGAGATAGGAGGAGCTCAACCATCGAGGTCGGCGGCGGCGTGATTCGAGCACATCCATCACGGTCGATGGCGGGATAGTGGAGGTCGAACTTCAGGCGGCAGCCACACTAAGCTTTGCTCCTCGACCCTGCTGTCTCGGCGTGCCACCGCATCACGCTTGTCGATCTTCTGGGTGGAGGTCGCCGCGCGGCTAATTAATTAAGGTATTCTTTTCATGAGTGGCTTAATTAAGGTATTCAGTTCCTAAGGGTAGTGTTGCACTACTACTCTGCGTGTAAATTGACTGGCCATTAATTTTTGTCATTGCATGTCTGGATAACAACATGGAGCGCCCTCAGTAATTATGAAAATAAAACCTTGTGATTTATGCAGGCATCTTTCGGCAGCAGTTAATCTGTGTATTAATGTTTTTTTTAATTACCATTCGCGTGCTGCAGATGGAACAATCTCGATGGATGAAGAATCGGAAAACCATTGATTTTATCAGTGGCGTGACAGAGTTCATGAATTTGGCTGAAAGTACAAAAAGGAGAATTGGTGATGCGGATTACATCCTGTGTCCATGTACTGGTTGTGCCAATACAGAGTCACATGAAGTTGCAGATATCCAGATGCACTTAGTCTCTAGGGGATTCATGGATGGATATACACGTTGGACCAGACACGGTGAAGAGGAGGCCATGGATGAAGATACCCAGGGCAGTGAGATGCCAAACCCCGATCAGTGTCACATGGATGTTGAATCTAACATCGGGGCAGAGGCGTCAAGCTACCAATGGAACACCGGAAAGCCGAAACGCCCACTGGAAAACCAAGACGTCGACGCAGATGACGATGATCTTGATATGCCAGATTTTGCTGCTATGATTGCAGATTTCGAGGGCCCAAAAAAGGATATGATTGGGTACAAGGATCTGCCAACCATTGATGCGGACTCCAAGAAAGAATTGTATCCAGTTTCCAAAAAGAAATATTCCAGGTTGAGTGCCACCCTAGCGCTTCTCAGATTTAAAGCAGCAAACGGTCTATCAAACAAGGGCTTCACAGAGATGTTAGGTCTTTTCAAAGAAATTCTTCCGGAAGATAATGTGCTCCCCAGAAGCATGAATGAAGTGAAGAAAATTGTTTGCCCATTGGAACTTTAAGTACAGAAGATACACGCTTGTGTGAATGATTGTATATTGTACCGTGGTGAGTACAAAGATATGTGTGCATGTCCCACATGCAAGCATGCATGATACAAGCGCAGGAGAGCAAATGACAAGTACAAATTGGACGATGAGATCAAGACATGAATCCCGTTCAAGGTTGTTTGGTACTTGCCTTTAATTCCAAGGTTGAGGCGTTTCTTTGCCAACCCTAGAGAGGCAAAGAGGTTGTGGTGGCATCATGATGGGGCTCAGTGGGAATTAATCGACAACAAGTTTGAAAAATTTGCCAAGGATCCTAGAAGTATAAAGCTCGGGGAATGTACTGACAGGATGAATCCTTTTGGCGATATGAGCACCAATCACAGCACATGGCCGGTGCTTCTGTGCATATATAACCTAGCTCCTTGGTTGTGTATGAAGAAAAAATACATTATGATGTCAATGATTATCCAAGGCCCGAAGCAACCTGGAAATGACATCAACATTTACTTTCAGCTACTGGTAGAAGAACTGCTGACATTGTGGATAGATGCGCCTGCTGTAAAATATTATGATGCTTACAAAAAGGAGATTTTTGATATACATGCGATGCTGGTGCACACCATTCAAGATATGCCGGCATTAGGCAAAACATCGGGGCAGAAAACAAAGGGAGATGTAGGGTGTGTCACATGCATGGATAGGACAGCTAGCAGAAGACTTCCCAACTCGCACAAAACAGTGTATTTGCGTCATCGTAGGTTCTTACGGAAATCTCACCCATACCGAAAGATGAAAGCTGAATTTGATGGTACAACAGAGGCAGGTGTGGGCCCAAGACCCTATGACGAGGAGGTAGTCCACAGCATGGCTAAAAAAATTAATGATGTGCTTGGCAAGAACCACCCTTTGACTGTGAAACAAACACCCAAGGGTCAAGTGTTTAAGAAGAAATCGGTGTTCTGGAAATTACCTTACTGGGAGATTCTACGTGTACGTCACTGCATCGATGTCATGCACGTATAGAAGCACGTATGTGAAAGCATCCTTGGTACTCTGCTCAAGATTAAAGGTAAAAGAAAGGATGGTGACGGTTCACGGCTCGATATGCTTGCTGATCAATCAAAACGCAAGAGTGACGTAGAAGATGATGACAAATTCATCAAAGCTTGCCAGAGTTACAATTTCAGTACAAAAGAAGCAACACAGTTCTTCACCTATTTGTTGTCAGTTAAGACACCCTCTTCCTATTGCACAAACATCAGAAGTCTCGTGGATGTGAGCTCAGGTAAAATGAAGTTGGGACACATGACGTCACATGATTGCCACGTAATGTCAACACAAATCCTCCCGGTGGCCATCAGGAATCTGATGGACAAAGATATAAGAAACACACTCATTGACCTCTGTGATTTCTTCAACCAACTATTGCAGAAAGTTGTAAATCCTGAAGAGTTGGATCATATGCAAGATGATATTGCAAGAATATTGTCCAACCTAGAGATGTTTTTCCCACTGTCATTCTTTGATGTCATGGTCCATCTCACTGTGCACCTTGTCGACGAGATAAAGTATTGTGGTCCTGTGTTTCTTCGCAACATGTATCCCTTCGAGCGATTCATGGGAATACTGAAGCGCTTTTGTCAGAACTGAAACCATCCAAAGGCAGGCATCCTACAAGGTTATACCGTGGAGGAGGTGGTTGAGTTTTGCACCGAATACATGAAACAAAGACCTATAGGTTTGCCCCTCTCTCACCATGAGGGAAGGCTGAAAGGTAAGCCGGTCCTTGCTGGCACGCAAATGACTGCACCCAGAGAATTGGCAGAGAAAGCCCATTTGACGGTACAGCTTAACAACCCAGTTCTCATAGCTTATGCCGAAGAACACTTGGCGGAGATACGCCAAAGCTTCTTACCAATGGTGCCTTCATCAGATGTGGAGATGAAGGAGCACACTAAGAACTACACCGAATGGCTGAAGAATCGTTTGGCACAAGGATCCATCGATGACATTGCTACGTGGTTGGCACAAAAGCCATCACCTACGGTGTTGATGTACCAAGCGTATGACATAAATGGATACACGTTCTACACCGAGGAACGTTATCATAAGACCTCGTATCAGAACAGCTCTGCTCGAATAGAATGCATGACTGTAAATGAAGCTGATAAAAGGGTATACTATGGAACCATCAAAGAGATTTGGGAGCTTGACTATGTGAAAGTTAAGGTGGCATTATTCAGGAGCGCATGGATCCCTCTTGGTCAGGTAAGTATTGATGAGTACAGGAAGACCTGTGTTAACAGGACAACGACGGAATATCGTGCGGACCCATTCATTCTTGCCAGCGATGCTACCCAGATTTTCTTTGTGGAAGACCCCTTGCATAAGAACTACCATTTAGCGATGCATGGGAAGAGAAAGGTACTGGGTGTCGACGATGTTGCCAATGAGGATGAGTGCGATGAATTTGATGAGTTGCCAGCCAAGGGATCATGCACCCGTGTAACAGAGCAGCGTAAAATCATCAAAAAAAACCAAGTTCATTCAGGGTCAACGTAATGATCCCAGTTCCCCCATGTACATGGGAATTAAGCCGTAAGACTAGTCTTTATGCCTACCCTGCAACTTAATTCGTTCAATTTAGAACTGTCGTGTGTACTGAATTTGTGAGTTATGCCCAGTTTTTTGTTGATGTAAGAACCGTTAATATGTTGACCTTGATATGTTGTCAGCTCAGGCAATGAATATGAACTGTTTTTATTATTATTGTTATATCATAGAGGTCGCACACTCAATTGATCTCAATACAGTATGTGTGAACAAAAATATGCAATCTGGTTTGCGAATAGCACACGGTTCGTTGATGAAAGCCGTGTGCCGGCCAAACCCCGCCAGCCTACCCACGATCTAAATCGTGCTTTCTGATTGGCCAGAATCCAAACCCCACGGATCGTACGTCTACACCGTTGGATGCTCCCAGATTGAACGGTGATCCTCATCCCTTTTGACAGCAGATGCAGTTCCGGTTGTAATTTTATTTTTATGCACAAAATGCTCGTTAATCTCAAAAAATGTCTTAAATATAGCTAATGATACCTGAAATGCGCCAGAAAATCAAACGTGTAGTATAATGGTGATTGCGTACCGTGGAAATTTTTATGAGGCCAAACGATGAAGTCACCGGCCACAGGAGTTTGAATTGACACGTCTCTTTTGGAAACAATGATCCTTCATGTGAGATGCTACGGTTTGGAAGGAGCGGTCATCAAAACTTGTGCCAAACTTTACCAATTTTTTTCCATGGGGTCGTGAGATCACGTCACGGGCCCACATCGATTTTGATGATGTCCGAACTCCATCTGAATTTCCTGTAATTAAAATACCAACTACGCCTACGCCAGTGGCCGCACCTCGCGGCCGAAATGTTTGAAACTTCTCCCCGCTTCTCGAACAAACGGATGAAAACTCACAAAGCGACGCACAAATGATCTGCACACCTTCTTTGCTAGGCTGATAGTAAGGGGGTACCATAGCTAGTATCATGCATGCGAACTACGCAATTTTGATGAGCTATCATAGAATTAAATGAACAAAGAGAGGGTTAAGTATCATACCATGAAACCGTATCATAATAAATGCTATGCTATTATGTGTCATGCATGACAATATAAATAAAGTACTACATATGATACTAGCTACTCTATGATACTATGCATTGGACTAGCCACAGTGGGAGTAACTACAGCAGTAACATCGAGTCCAACTCAACAAATTTGCTTATGTGGCAATGAGTTAATGAGGAGAAAGGTAGTTTGAGTAACTTAGCTAGTTACTGTAACATCACATGTCCCAATGCAATATGAGTCTATAACCTAATAAATGAGGCTTTGCATGTTACCATACTTATGTTACTACCCACTATGAAAGGTAGTAACATAGTCTAGGGATATGTGTATGTTACTAGTGTATGTTACTGTCCATTGTGGCTAGTCTTAGGCTGGTCATAGTGGGGAGTAACTTAGACTAGTAACATGCATACGTTACTAGTCTATGTTACCACCCTAATAGTGGGTACTGTCATATGTGTGGTAACATAGATGTGTCCATTTATTGCGTTGTAGACTCATTTTGTATTGGAAAGCGCTATGTGATGGTTATGTTACTCTATTTGCCTCTCTCCTCATTAACTACATGCCACCTCATCACTTTTGCTTATGTGGCGTCTATGTTACTACCTATGTTACTCCCACTATGACCAGCTTAGAGCAAGTACAATAGAGTGACATAAGCAGGCTATATATAAGGGAGAGAATAATATATATGTGCTTATTAGTTGGAGGAAAGAGAAGAGGAGAGAGAAGAGAAGCGGGCTCTTGGTTAGTATAGCCAGCTGCAACACGAGACCCAAGCACTTTGTGAGGATGTAAGGTGGGCCAACTATTGATAAACTACTACGTATTTAAAACTTATTATTGTACATGCCCGCTAAGAGGTTGGTTGTATATGACATGGCAACTTCTTATAGCCGACCGTTGGCTATATTACTAACCATGCTCTTAGTGAGGTAGCTAGTATATCATAGACTAGCTAGTATCATACTCCCTCCTTTCTGGTTTAGGCTGGTTGTAATGGTAGTATCATAAGCGGTATCATGCATGCCAACTAGACTTTCTGGATGATGTGGCACACAGTTGAATGAGGAAAGAGAGGATGTGGTATCATATCATTATACCATATCATATTAAACGTTGTACTACTTTGTGTGATGCATGACAATTAATAAGGCAACCTAAGATACTAAGTTATGATACTATGCATTAGGGAAGTATACACTAGTATATATTATATGCATGATACTAGTATATGATACTCCCCATTACAACCAGCCTTATAGAGCTCAATTCAAAAATCTCACCAACCAAGGTAGATGGTGAGTGGTGGAATACTTTTTGTAGTTTGCAAAAACACCTAATTAATGCTTTTGTTTTCCTCAAAAAATTATGTTTTCCAATGTATTAATTGCAATACATGCATGCATATAATGTACATGCATTGGGCAAATTTCTCTTAATACTTGCATGCAATGATCTAATGCACCTTGGAATCTGAACATGTGATGGGGAACAACCAAACTGAGCTTTATAAAATGGAAAAACTAAAATTTTGAGATAAGCCTATAAACCGGAAATGAGGGAGTATATATGCATGATACTAGTATATATGATTGGTAATACCTCCGTAATGCATCATGCATAGTATCATAAGTTAGTATCTTAGGTTGCCTTATTAATTGTCATGCATGACACAAAGTAGTACAACATTTAATATGATACGGTATCATGATATGATACCACACCCTCTCTTTCCTCATTTAACTGTGTGCCACATCATCCAAAAAGTCTAGTTGGCATGCATCATATTGCCTGATACTCCCATATTACAACCAGCCTTATTAGGGTGGCCATAGTGGGGGTATCATAGCCGATATCATGCACTATGGAATAGCAAATATGATGATGTGGCAAAGAAGAAATAACATAGGTAGATACTGTAACATATATATATATAATAAATGCTATACTACTTTGTGTCATGCATGGCCATAAATACGATCATCTATGATATATACTAATCTATGATATTATATATGCACTATGAAGGTACGTACGTAGTATCATACACTAGTATCATATGCATGATACTATATATAGTATATGATACTCCCCACTATATAAGGTTCGCCATAGTGGTGGTATCATAGCCGACAATGTCATGCATGCACTCGGAAATAGCAAGCATGCTGATGTGGCAAAGAATTAAATATATATAGAGAGGGTTAGAGTAACATATAGGTAGATACCGTATCATGTTAAATGCGATGCTAATTTCTGTCATGCATGGCAATAAATATGATATATGATACTATACTCTATGTATTATACTATGCGCTATAATTAATTAAAGGTAGTATCATACACTAGTATCATATATACTCTCCACTATACTCGTGATTTCTTACCGTGGAAAAAAATTGCGAAACAATGAGCTCATGTATTCATTCGAACAAAAATATGATGTTAGGTAATGTAAATGTTTTCAAAGAGCACACGGTTCACTCACAAAAGCCGTGTGTCCACTAAACCGTCGCGGATGCCCCCCCCTGTCACACGCGCGCTGAGTCCTGCGTTCTGATTGGCCAGAGCCCAAACCCCATGGATCGTACATCTGCACCGTTGGATTCTCCTTGATCGAACGGCGATCCTCGCCCCTTTCGACACCACATGTAAATGTTTTCAAATAGCCCCTCCGAAAAAAATGTTTTCAAATAGCACACGGTTCACACGAGAAAGCCGTGTGCCTACCAAACCGTGGCCGATGGCCCCCCTTTGCTGTGCGCGCGATCTGAGTCGGGCGTTCTGATTGGCCAGAACCCAAACCCCACAGATCGTACGTTTGCACCATTGGATGCTCCCAAATCGAATGGCAATCCTCATCCCTTTCGACAGGAAATGCAGTCCAGTTAGGAATTGATTTATATGCCAAAGTGCATGGTAAATGCCAAAAAAAAATGTCTTACATATAGCACACGAAACCTGAAATGCGCTAGCAAATCAAACCCGTGGTATAATTGTGATTGCTTTACGTGGGAAAAATTTGGAGGCGAAACGATGAACTCACGTCTTCATTTCAAAATTAGTACGCGCTTAGAGGCAACCGTTCGCATAGGCCTTTCCGCGCGCGCAGCGACCGGGGATATTTTTCACCCTTTTCACCTAGGCCACCAATGCCCGGAGTCCCCAACACCCCCCACCGTCCGCCCGCGTTTCACTCAACTAGTCCACCCAATCTCCATCGCCAGCTCCCCCCCAGATCCACAGCAGAACCCTCTCCGGCGCCGCCGTGCTCACCCCGGCCGTGTGCCCGCTCTTCGGCATCAAGCCTACCTCCACTGCCGTTCCCAACATGCGGCGGCCCGCGCCTCGCCGTCTTCGTTTGCTCGCCAGCCACCCTCGAGCATATCGATGCAGTAACCCTCGCCTCTCTTGTGGTCCGGCCGGGTTTGCATTAAGAAGCCTGTTAGTTACTGCTCTCCATCACGGTGAGGCATATTTCCTCGCAATCCCTCTTCCAATTTCGTTCCGTATATTCCCAAATTTGCTATAAAATAACGGAGAGCATATGTATGTTCATTATCTACCTTCCTTACTACATATAAGCTGTATTTGTTCCAATAAGTTACTGCCTATTTACAAATCGCGGGCGCCCGAGTCACACAAACTTAACAAATTAGCCATACATTTTCTAAATTATTGCATGGCATGTTTAGAAAGCTTGATACCAAGTTGTTAGTTTTATGCTTATCCTCCTTTCCTGAGTTTCGCATGTGTTCTCTGTATATGCCGAGTAGCAGCGACAGCACTCATGCTTTAGGCGATGTATCTCCATCTGATTTGGACTACCCTAGGTCTTCAGCAGATTATGAGGGATCAAGTAATCTTGAACGGGATAGAGCTGCAGCAATTACCCTTCCGGTCAGGACACGGAGGAACGCTCCAAGGAAGCCCACACCAGCCTAAAGGTGTATATGAAGTAACCGAGATTGATTTAAAGTCTTGGGCTCACTCTAAACCAGATAAAGCATGCATGAGGTTTAGGAGTGTATGTGGACTTGTTGGTAGGGCAAGGCTCAACATTAATCTGTCGGGGTTTCGGAAGGCTGACACAGAAACACGGCGAAGGATAGTCCGGGAGATCATGGATCACTTCAACGTTCCAGAGTAGTGGAGAATGCAGGTGGAACATGCTGCACTAAAGAAGGCTAGGTATGCTTGGAGAAATTAGAAGCACGTGCTGTACAAGAAGTACTTGAGTGAAGGCAAGGACCCAATCCCCGCCGTCGGTGTCAAAGCCGGCGGATCTCGGGTAGGGGGTCCCGAACTGTGCGTCTAAGGTCGATGGTAACATGAGACAGGGGACACAATGTTTACCCAGGTTCGGGCCCTCTCTATGGAGGTAATACCCTACTTCCTGCTTGATTGATCTTAATGAATATGAGTATTACAAGAGTTGATCTACCACGAGATCGTGATGGCTAAAACCCTAGAAGTCTAGCCTGTATGACTATAATTGTGTATATGCCGATCCGGACTAAGCCCTCCGGTTTATATAGACACCGGAGGGGGCTAGGGTTGTACAAAGTCGGTTACAGAGAAAAGAAATCTTCACATTTGATCGCCAAGCTTGCCTTCCATGCCAAGGAGAGTCCCATCCGGACACGGGAGAGAGTCTTGGGTCTTGTATCTTCACAGCCCATCAGTCCGGCCCATGTCCAATAGGCCGGACGCTCGAGGACGCCTTAGTCCAGGACTCCCTCAGTAGCCCCTGAACCAGGCTTCAATGACGAGGTGTCCAGCGTGCAGATTGTCTTTGGCATTGCAAGGAGGGTTCCCCTTTCCGAATACTCCAAAATAGTCTTCGGACGAAATGAACGTGTCCGGATCTGCAACACAGGTACCACACACACAGCCGTAGAGAGTATAATTTCATGAGTCCCATCCACTGACAACTTTTTGCAAGATGACGTCACGTCTGCCCGGTCATTATTTTGAACTGTTTTCGTCTGCCGTTCCACGTTTCGAGACGCGGTTTCCATTGGCACATCTTGTCAAAGCAGAGATCGTGTCCCCTTATTGCGGGGTTCTCATGAATACGGGCATGGGTAATCCAACCGTGTCGTTTGCACAACCCTTGGGAATAGGCAAGTTTTAAGGCGAGTGGGGAGGCGCTCGATATTCACTGCCTTTATAAGGTGATAAGGATTCCCTTTCTTCACCCACGCCTTCTCTCTTCCTCTGCCCCTCCATCCTTGAGCTCTAGCGCCCAAGTTCCCATCTTTTCACCTCCAGCAAGCACTCGACCATGTCCGGATCCGGAGGGCAAGGCAAGTGGATGGCCTCCTCCGTTAAGGAGAAGGACATCGCCGAGCTTCGGGAGGCCGGGTATCTCGCGAAAGAAATCACCCACCGGCTTCCGACCAAGGGGCAAGTCGTCCCTACATCGAAGCCCAATGAGAGGGTGGTGTTCCTCCCTCATTTCGTCCACGGGTTAGGGTTTCCACTCCGCCCTTTCGTCCGTGGACTTATGTTCTATTATGGGCTAGATTTCCATGATCTAGCCCCAAACTCTTTCCTCAACATCTCGGCATTTATTGTCGTGTGTGAGGCTTTCCTCCGCATCCAGCCCCACTTCGGACTGTGGCTCAAGATCTTCAACGTAAAGCCGAAGGTGGTGGATGGCCAACACGTGGAGTGCGAAGGAGCCATGGTGAGCAAGATGCCCAACGTCACATGGCCCAAAGGCACGTTTGTGGAGACTGTCAAGGAGTGGCAGAAGTTGTGGTTCTATATCACAGAGCCTCGCGACGCCACCTGGGCCGCGGCTTCCGAATTCAAGTCCGGAGCTCCAATGCGGCTGACCTCCTGGATGGAGAAGGGCCCAAATTGGTGTTCGTTGGATGAGCTGATGGCACTGCAAATGCGCATCCAAAGCATGGTGGACAAAAACATCAAGCTCGTCGACGTGATCCAGGTGATGTTAGTTCGCCGGATCCTCCCCTGCCAAAGCCGAACCTCCCCTTTATGGGAAATCGATCCGGAGAAGCACCAAACCTTGGTGAGGCTCTTCGGAACCACTCACGAAGATGCCTGGAAGTTGCTCTTCAAGGGCGACGAGAAGCCGCCGGCCCTAGACTCGGATCGTGGGCACGATCTTGCCCATCCCGCCAATGCGGTAAGTTCCCCACGTCTCAAGGCGTACCCTCTACTTGCTTGTTCAAGGAGGGTAACTAAACTTTACTGATTTATTCTTTCAGGTATGGACAGAGAAAGCGGAGCGGATTCAATGTTCGGCTCCACTGCCCGAAGAACCAGTCATCCTGCTCCTGGCGAAGATGCTGGTCCCGGCGCCCTACCAGCCGCCGGAGAAGAAGGCCAAGAAGAAGGCCAAGGGGGGCCGAGGTGGCCTCTACCGCAAGGGCGCTTCAGACGTGATGTCCGAAGACAAGCCTCACTCCTCTGCCGCTGAAGACGACGACGAGGAGGAGGAGGAAAGCAACTCTCCCCCAGAGGGGGAAGGAAGAAGAGGGCGGCCTCCACAAATTTGGAGGCGGAGGCGCCCAAGAGGGGGAAGGCCCCCCTCGCGGATAACTCCGCATGGGATGTCGACAGCAGCACAGAGCGGCGCCCCCAAAACGAGCCCCTGGCCGCATCGTAAGTACTAAAAACCCGTATACGTCCATGTGTCTGCTTCGTGGTATTAATATTTTAAATTATGCTATTACAGTCCAGCCCACGACAGCTCCCAGCGATCCTCATCAGGAGGTTCGCTAGATTCAAAGGCGATGGCCAGCGAGTCACTGCCGGCCGCTCACTCTCCCACGGCCAAGGGCGACGACGAGGTGGTGTCCCAAAGGACCATCCCAGGCCAGGGAGTGGTTCAGGAGGCCGTCAGGGTGGCGCCAGAGGATGACTCCTCGGCTGCTGGACACCTGGGGGAGGAAGCCCCCATGGAGACTGGCGATGGGGGCCATATCCAATTCGGCCCCCAGCCGAATACCATCCCGGAGACCTATACGGCTCCGGAGTCAAGAGAGCAGCCTTCCCCGAAAGGAGGAGCTGTGCCTGTTCCGCCGGTGACCTCTGTCCAACCAGAGGCACCGGATAATCTGCTGGAAGCGCTACGAGGCGCTTCCATTGTGGATGAACATTGTATCCTTATGGGTATGGTGATTGAGAAGGTTCAGTCCATCAAGAGCGGACTGACCGAAGCCTGCAACAGCCTGCTGATCGGCTTTGAGGTAAGCGATGCAAAAGAAAATGTCCGAATATAGACAGTAGCCCCTGAGACACTGTCCGGTGTTCGGAAAGAAAAGCCGGACAGAGGATCAATTAAATTTCGCAGGAAACCAACTAAATGTGTCTTATTTAAATAAGCAGGCGTCGTTGCTAGCTGCGACCTCACACACTGCCGAAGTCTCCGGACTAAAGCAGAGACTGGAGCAGGCTGACGAGGAGCTCGGCCAAGCGAGGAAGTAGCTAGAGGACCAGCAAGGTATGTAATGACTTGCTATATATTCGGAAAGAATAAATGATGTGTTTTGACCGTAGTGTCATGATATGTGTAGGAGCAACGACCGAGGTCAAGGCCCTTAAAAAGGCCCTGGCCGAAGCCGAGGAGAAAGCTGCCAAAGAGCAAGCCGCCCGCAAGAAGCTCAAGGCCATGCTTAACGAGGTCCAGCAAGAGCTCCAAGACGCTGTGAAAAATGCGAGACCTTGGAGTGCGATGTTTCGGCTCGAGAGACCGAACTCGCCAAGGCTCGCCAAAGCGCGGAAGAGGCCTGGGTTGAAGCCCGGGGCGCTCTCCAGGAGATCCGGGAGGCCAAGAAGATTGCGGCGAGTAAGGCGTTTAGTATGCAAAGCAAGTATGTGAAGAAGAAGTATTTCTTACTAACCCGGATTCGGAGTTCTCCAGGGGCGTTTGTGGATCTGCCACGCAGTGTATCCGAGCTGCGGAGTTCTTCCGAGCCGAAGAAGGGAGCTCAACGGAGAAGCTGTTCTGGTCACAATATCTTTCGCTAGAACATCCGGTGCCCTTCAGCGATAAGCTAAAACAGCTGGTCGAGCTACACAGGGTGGCCGAACTGGCGATGAAGGATTTGATAATCCAACTGTGGCCTGCCGAAGCTATACCCAGCAGCTACTTTGGCCTCGTGAAGCGGCTGGTGAATGCCTGTCCTCGGCTGGACGTCGCCAAGTGGTTGGTCTGCATCGAGGGCGCGCGCCTGGCCTTCGCCCATGTCAAGGTGTGGTGGGCGAAGATGGACGCCGTCAAGCTAGCGACCGAGGGGCCGCCTAAGGGCAAGGAGCACCGCACGTCCGAGCGATATCTTGGAGACGTCCTGGAGGGGTCTCGCATTGTGGCGACGCAATGTGCGAAAGACATTATCTTTGAATGAGTACATTCATGTTGTCTCTGCCTTGGTAAACAAAGTGGTTATGTAATATAATGTTTGTTATGTTTTTTAAAAAAAATTACCTCTTGTGCGGCCGTGTTGTATGAAATTTGAGAGTTGGCCAGTTGTCGGCTTCTGCCCCAACGTAGGTAGTATGGGGGTGTTCGAGATGGAATCTAAACACTCTTGATCCAATTGTTTGGTCCTTGAAGGAGGTGTTTAGCTCAACGAACCAGGAAATCAGACTATGCGGCTTGAACACCCTCACTTAGCCATAGGAGCTTGACAATTAAAAAATTTAGACATAGCCCCTAGTATCCGAACTAGGACGCTAAAAGCACCTGATCGGGTAAGTATCGATCCCTCGCATAATGCGGAAAAAATCTCTAACGATTTAAAACCTCCAAAGAGCTGACCGGCTCTCGCCGCATCATGACAGTCAGTTTTCGACTTTCTCTACTGAGGTGCTCCTTTGGGTAAACCAGGGCACAATCGCAGGAGTTCTCCCTTTACTACCTTAGCCGATATAGTGGAACGTAAGGTAGCAAGCACAGGAGCCGGGCAACCCAACTATTGACGAAAGACATGATTCAGAGCCAATGCATATAGTGCTAAATTCGGGGTGCCGAACTATACTGTAAGAAGTGTTCGGACTTTGTTGCTGTAGTGCGGGGCACTGTGAAGCCCCTGGCAAATGTGAAACATACCAAAGTGTATGGGTGCTATCTAATAAGATTATCAACAGAAAAAGGAAAATAAAAAGGGAGCAAAGGTAATGAGCTGGGGCCCTGAAATTTGGGCCGCAAACTGTTTCCATTATAATTTGATTAATACGTCAAGGCGCATTGATACAAATAGTGCGATAAGCAACATGCTATTTAACATGCCACAACCAAGGGAGTGCTGCGTTAAACAAACCACCTAGAAGTTCCCTTGTACGTCTGTGCTTCCTGCCATCTTGGTGTATTTATCCTTTGACAGGACCAGTGGTCAGGCCGTCAGGGAGGGCCTGTGGAAAAGAAACCTAAAAAGGGAAAAAAGGAAATAGTGAAAGTATATGTGTCCGGGAGCGGTCGAGCCGTATTGTGGATCACAAGGTAGGTATGCCTCCGTCTACGCCCATGGTATTTTGAGTGCGTAGTTATGTACGCGCGGTGCGAATGCCGCCACTTGATCGGGACTGGGACGGAGGCCAAATTGCTAATCGAGCTCTCAACGAGCCGAGCTGTCCTTCTGCAGAATAGTCCGGATTCTCTTGACGGTGTCGGAGGGTTCGGCCGCTGAATTGAAGTTCTGCTTGAGAAGGCCGCTCTGTACTTCTGCCGCTAAGGCAGCGGTGTGCTCCTCGGTGCGGAGGGAGCGTTTCGTGTTTCCATTAACTGTTATGACGCCGCGTGGTCCGGGCATCTTGAGCTTGAGATAAGCATAGTGTGGCACCGCGTTGAATCGAGCGAATGCGGTTCGTCCAAACAATGCATGATAGCCGCCACGAAAGGGGACGATATCGAAGATTAACTCTTCGCTTCGGAAGTTGTCCGGAGATCCGAAGACAACCTCTAGTGTGATTGAGCCCGTACAGCGGGCCTCTACACCTAGTATGAATCCTTTAAAGGTGGTCTTTGTGGGCTAGATCCGTGATGGATTAATGCCCATTTTGCGCACTGTGTCCTGATAGAGCAGATTGAGGCTGGTACCACCGTCCATGAGGACTCGCGTCAGGTGAAATCCATCAATGATTGGGTCGAGGACCAGCGCGGCCGAACCATCATGACGGATACTGGTCGGATGATCCCAATAATCAAAGGTGATCGGGCATGACGACCATGGATTGAATTTTGGGGCGACTGGCTCTATCGCATAGACGTCCCTGAGCGTGTGCTAGCGCTCCCTCTTGGGGATGTGTGTAGCATATATCATGTTCACCGTTTTGACCTGAGGGGAAAACTTCTTCTGTCCCCCTATGTTCGGTTGCCGGGGCTCCTCGTCATCGTCCTCGCTTTGCGATCCCTTTTCCTTGTTCTCGGCATTTAACTTGCTGGCCTGTTTAAAAATCCAACAGTCTCTGTTGGTATGATTGGCTGGTTTGTCTAGGGTGCCATTTATCTGGCACGGTCGATCAAGTATGCGGTCCAAGCTGGATGGTTCCTGATTGTTTCTTTTATACGGCTTCTTCCGCTGACCAGAATTGGAGCCGCTGAATCCGGCGTTGACTGTACTGTCATCGGTATTGTCACCATTGCTTCGGCGTTTGTTCGTCGGGGTCTTCTATATCTTCGGCACCGTCCGGAGTGTTGTCGTCTCCTGTGCCGATGTTGCTGTCTTTACTGCGGCGCGATTTAGAGCGGCGCCGCTGACGCCGGTGCTTTGGTTGTGTCTTGGGGGGTGGGGTCATCCTCCACTAGGTTTTACTTGTCATCGCTGCTATTATCTATTGGTGCATCCACCATGTATACGTCATATGAGGAAGTGGCCGTCCATCGTCCGGTGAACGGCGGGTTTTGGGCCTCCTCTTCTCCGGCATCGCCGTCCATACCGTCAATGTCTTCGGAGTCATAATCGAGCGCGTCGGTTAGGTCTTCGACAGTGGCTATGAAGTGGGCGGTGGGTGGGAAACGAAATTCTCCATCATCAGCCTCCAGTTCAAACCGGATATAATTCGGCTGAGTGTCCCCCGCTAGGGATAGATTTTTTAATGAATTGAGCACATCGCCTAAAGGCGAGTGCCGGAAGATGTCCGCGGCGCTGAATTCGGTGATCGATGACTGATCCTGCTCGACATACGCGGACACACATGGTTTCTCAACTTACAGACGGAAACGAGTCCGAGGTTTCAGAGACACATATATCACCTGAGGTTAGGTCTGTGTGCGGCTCCAACGCCGCGAAATCTACGGCTTCCGTGGCGGGGTTGAGCTTCCCGTCCTCGGATGGCATGATCTGCTCCGGATCTAAGGCCAGAGCGGTTATAGGTGCAATTTCCTAGGCATAGCCTGATGACAGATTTAAGTCATGTTCATCGTGGCGACGGGGAGCGACTGCCGTGGTCTCAAATCCGTCGAAGATCAAGTCTCCGCAGATATCTGCGATGTAGTTCAAGCTCCCAATCTGACCTGATGGCCAAGGGCATAGCCGTCGATCTGCTCCAGATGGCCAAGCGAGTTGGCCCGCAGTGCGAAGCCGCCGAACACGAAGATCTGTCCGGGGAGGAAGGTTTCCCCTTGGACGACACCGTTGTTGACGATTGAAGGAGCCATCAAACCTTTTGAGGACGGCACAGTGGAACTCTCAATGAAAGCACCAATGTCGGTGTCAAAACCGGTGGATCTCGGGTAGGGGGTCCCGAACTGTGCGTCTAAGGTCGATGGTAACAGGAGATAGGGGACACAATGTTTACCCAGGTTCGGGCCCTCTCTATGGAGGTAATACCCTACTTCCTGCTTGATTGATCTAAATGAATATGAGTATTACAAGAGTTGATCTACCACGAGATCGTGATGGCTAAAACCCTAGAAGTCTAGCCTGTATGACTATAATTGTGTATTGGTAACCCACAAGTATAGGGGATCGCAACAGTTTTCGAGGGTAGAGTATTCAACCCAAATTTATTGATTCGACACAAGGGGAGCCAAAGAATATTCTCAAGTATTAGCAGTTGAGTTGTCAATTCAACCGCACCTGGATAACTTAATATCTGCAGCAAAGTATTTAGTAGCAAAGTAGTATGATAGTAACGGTAGCGGTAGCAAAAGTAATATTTTTGGGTTTTGTAGTGATTATAACAGTAGCAACAGAAAAGTAAATAAGCGGAGAACAATATGTGAAAAGCTCGTAGGCATTGGATCAATGATGGAGAATTATGCCGGATGTGGTTCATCATGTAACAATCATAACATAGGGTGACACAGAACTAGCTCCAATTCATCAATGTAATGTAGGCATGTATTCTGAATATAGTCATACGTGCTTATGGAAAAGAACTTGCATGACATCTTTTGTCCTACCCTCCCATGGCAGCGGGGTCCTAGCGGAAACTATAAGGGATATTAAGGCCTCCTTTTAATAGAGTATCGGACCAAAGCATTAACACATAGTGAATACATGAACTCCTCAAACTACGGTCATCACCGGGAGTGGTCCCGATTATTGTCACTTCGGGGTTGCCGGATCATAACACATAGTAGGTGACTATAGACTTGCAAGATAGGATCAAGAACTCTCATATATTCATGAAAACATAATAGGTTCAGATCTGAAATCATGGCACTCGGGCCCTAGTGAGAAGCAATAAGCATAGCAAAGTCATAGCAACATCAATCTCAGAACATAGTGGATACTAGGGATCAAACCCTAAAAAAACTAACTCGATTACATGATAAATCTCATCCAGCCCATCACCGTCCAGCAAGCCTACGATGGAATTACTCTCGCACGGCGGTGACCATCATGAAATTGGTGATGGAGGATGGTTGATGATGACGACGGCGACGGATTCCCCTCTCGGGAGCCCCGAACGGACTCTAGATCAGCCCTCCCGAGAGAGTTTAGGGCTTGGCGGTGGCTCCGTATCATAAAACGCGATGAATCTTTCTCTCTGATTTTTTTTCTCCCCGAACATGAATATATGGAGTTGGAGTTGAGGTGGGTGGAGCTCCAGGGGTCCCACGAGGCAGGGGCGCGCCCAGGGGGGCAGGCGCGCCCAGGGGGGCAGGCTCGCCCCCCACCCTCGTGGAAAGGGTGTGGGCCCCCTGGCCTTGATTCTTTCGCCAGTATTTTTTATTATTCTCAAAAATAATCTCCGTGAAGTTTCAGGTCATTCTGAGAACTTTTGTTTCTGCACAAAGATAACACCATGGCAATTCTGCTGAAAACAGCGTCAGTCCGGGTTAGTTCCATTCAAATCATGCAAGTTAGAGTCCAAAACAACGGCAAAAGTGTTTGGAAAAGTAGATACGACGGAGACGTATCAACTCCCCCAAACTTAAACCTTTGCTTGTCCTCAAGAAATTCAGTTGATAAACTGAAAGTGATAAAGAAAAACTTTTACAAACTCTGTTTGCTCTTGTTGTTGTAAATATGTAAAGCCAGCATTCAAGTTTTCAACAAAGATTATGAACTAACCATATTCACAATAACTCTTAGGTCTCAAGTTTACTCATATCAATGGCATAATCAACTAGCAAGCAATAATAATAAATCTCGGATGACAACACTTTCTCAAGACAATCATGATATGATATAACAAGATGGTATCTCGCTAGCCCTTTCTGAGACCGCAAAACATAAATGCAGAGCACCTTTAAAGATCAAGGACTCACTAGACATTGTAATTCATGGTAAAAGAGATCCAATCATAGTCATACCCAATATAAATTAATAGTAATGGATGCAAATGACAGCGGTGCTCTCCAGCTGGTGCTTTTTAATAAGAGGGTGATGACTCAACATAAAAGTAAATAGATAGGCCCTTCGCAGAGGGAATCAGGGATTTGTAGAGGTGCGAGAGCTCGGTTTTAAAGTAGAGGTAAATAATATTTTTAGCGGTATACTTTCATTGTCAACATAACAACCAAGAGATGGCGATATCTTCCATGCTACACACATTATAGGCGGTTCCCAAACAGAATGGTAAAGTTTTTACTCCCCCTCCACCAACAAGCATCAATCCATGGCTTGCTCGAAACAACGAGTGCCTCCAACTAACAACAGTCCCGGGGGAGTTTTGTTTGCAATTATTTTGATTTGATTTGCATAAAGCATGGGACTGGGTATCCCGGTGACCAGCCATTTTCTCGTGAGTGAGGAGCGGACTCCATTCCTCTTGAGAATAACCCGCCTAACATGGAAGATACGGACAACCCAGTTGATACATGAGCTATTCGAGCATACAAAACAGAATTTCATTTGAAGGTTTAGAGTTTGGCACATACAAATTTACTTGGAACGGCAGGTAGATACCGCATATAGGAAGGTATGGTGGACTCATATGGAATAACTTTGGGGTTTAAGGGATTGGATGCACAAGCAGTATTCCTGCTTAGTACAAATGAAGGACAGCAAAAGACTGGGAAGCGACCAACTAGAGAGCGACAACAGTCATGAACATGCATTAAAATTAATAAACATTGAGTGAAAGCATGAGTAGGATATAATCCACTATGAACATAAATATCATGAAGGATATGTTGATTTTGTTTCAACTACATGTGTGAACATGTGCCAAGTCAAGTCACTTGAATCATTCAAAGGAGGATACCACCCTATCATACCACATCACAACCATTTTAATAGCATGTTGGCACGCAAGGTAAACCATTATAAACTCTTAGCTAATTAAGCATGGCATAAGTAACTATAATCTCTAATTGTCATTGCAAACATGTTTATTCATAATAGGCTGAATCAGGAACGATGAACTAATCATATTTATAAAAACAAGAGAGGTCGAGTTCATACCAGCTTCTCTCATCTCGATCAGTCCATCATATATCGTCATAATTGCCTTTCACTTGCACGACAGAACAATGTGAATAATAATAATAGTGCACGTGCATTGGACTAAGCTGGAATCTGCGAGCATTCAATAAACAGGAGAAGACAAGGCAATATGGGCTCTTGGTTAAATCAACAATAAAGCATATAAGAGCCACTTCAACAATTTTATTATGGTCTTCTCCCATCGACCCCCAAAGAAAAGAAAAGAAATAAAACTATATACACGGGAAAGCTCCCAACAAGCAAAAGAAGAACAAGAAATATTTTTGGGTTTTCTTTTAATTATTACTACTACAGCAAGAAAGTAAACTAGCTAAAAGCTACTACTATTTTTTTGTTTTCTTGAGGTTTTTCAAAAGCACAAGACGAAAGCATTAAAAGGAAAATAAACTAGCATGGATATTACAATGAAAAAGTATGAGCACCGACAACTAGCAATGAGTGAGTGAACATGAATGTAATGTCGGTGGGAAATACGTACTCCCCCAAGCTTAGGCTTTTGGCCTAAGTTGGTCTAATGCCACGGCTGGCCTGGCGGATACCCAAAGTTATAGTTGGGGTTGTACTGAGATGCAACAGTTATTGCATCGTGGGTTGCAGCTTGGAGGCGAGCTATCTCTGCCCTCCTCTCGTACTCGTTCGCCTCCTCCCTGGTTATGAAATATTTCCCCTTCGCCTGAAAGTCAAAGAAAGTAGGAGCAGGAAGAGCGATGTGATAGGTGCGTCGTCTGTCAAAGATTAGTCGGTACTGCAGGAACTGATCGTTCCTCTCAACAAAACAATGACGAACCATAGCCTCATAATCTAAATGAACAGGAGGCAACTCAATATCATACTCACGTATCGATATATTAAGAAAGTTAGCTAAACGGGTTGCATAAATTCCACCAAAGAAATCTCCATTAAATCTATTATTATGCAACCTATGTGCAACAATGGCTCCCAAATTATAATGTTTATCTCCTAATACAGCACTCCTGAGAACACTGAGGTCGGGGACACACATGTGACATGCTTCATCCTTACCATTTATGCACCTACCTATGAAGAGAACAAAATAATGTATAGCAGGAAAATGAATGCTCCCTATGGTAGCTTGTGCTATGTCTCTAGGTTCCCCACAGTTATACTAGCAAGAAAATCTCTAAATTCAGATTTGCGAGGTTCACTAGGACTACCCCATTGTGGAAGTTTGCAAGCAGTATTAAAATCCTCTAAATCCATAGTATAAGAATTTTCATAAAGATCAAACAGGACAGTTTGAGAATTGCGTGATGATGAAAATTCAAACCTCCTCACAAAGGAATCAGTGAGATAGTGGTACTGACGGCACTTATCTGCCTGGAAGCTCACAAGATCAGCGTTACGCACATATGCGTTAAATTCTTCCTTGATTCCTGCTCGATCCATGAAGTCCTCTGAAGGCCATTCACAAGCCCGCACTTGAGCGTCCCTTGGTGGTTCATTGTCGGCATCGCGCATTGCGAGCCTGGGTCCTTGCTTCCTTGAAGGGCCACCTTGGTACATTTTCCTAAACATATTTCTTCCTCTAAAAAATTTCTGAAAATTTTAGTAACTTCAAATAAAAGTGAACCAAGCTCAACAAAATTGATAGCAACTACTCCCACAAGTGCCTAGAGACTATATCATGCATTAGAACTACTTGGAACCATATAAATTTGACATGCAAGCTCAAGAACATGGTAACCTAGGCAGCACAAATTTGCAATGAATAAAGCACTAGAACAAAAACTAATTGGACCATTGGAGGAGTCACATACCAAGGAACAATCCCCCAAAGCAGTTTTGTGAGAGGTGCTTTGAGCAAGGAGATCGAAAATCGCAGCAAAATGAGCTAGAACTCGTGCTTGAGCTGGTTGGTGATTTGTTTGGGAGGAAGAAGGAGTGTGTGGGTGCAGGAATAAGTGGAGGGGAGCCACCATGGGCCCATGAGGCAGGGGGCGCGCCCAGGGGGGTGGGCGCGCCCTGGACCCTCGTGGCCAGGTGCTTGCTCCCCCTGATGTGTTCTCAGTGCCAGATATTCTCAAATATTTTAGAAAAAAATCATATTTCATTTTCGGGGCATTTGGAGAACTTTTATTTTCAGGGTATTTTTTATTGCACAGATAATTCAGAAAACTAACAGGAAATACTATTTTTGCTTTATTTATTCTAAATAACAGAAAGTAAAAGGAGGGTACAGAAGGTTGTGCTTTCTAACTTCATCCATCTCATGCTCATCAAAAGGAATCCACTAACAAGGATGATCAGGTCTTGTTAACAAACTCATTCCGAATAACATGGAACCGAAGAAATTTCGAATAACACTATGTTACCTCAACGGGGATATGCACGTCTCCAATAATAAGAATATCATATTTCTTCTTGACAGTAGGTACTATCAACTTGAGGTTGTTTCCTCGAAAAGTGTACCGTATGCTCATTGCCATTAACATGAAAACTGACATTGCCTTTTTTGCAATCAATAACAGCCCCTGCAGTATTCAAAAAAGCTCTTCCAAGAATAATAGACATACTATCATCCTCGGGAATATCAAGAATTACAAAGTCTGTTAAAATAGTAACATTTGCAACCACAACAGGCACATCCTCACAAATACCGACAAGTATAGAAGTTGATTTATCAGCCATTTGCAAAGATATTTCAGTAGGTGTCAACTTATTCAAATCAAGTCTACGATATAAAGAGAGAGGCATAACACTAACACCGGCTCCAAGATCACATAAAGCAGTTTTAACATAGTTTCTTTTAATGGAGCATGGTATAGTTGGTACTCCTGGATCTCCTAGTTTCTTAGGTATTCCACCCTTGAAAGTGTAATTAGCAAGCATGGTGGAAATTTCAGCTTCCGGTATCTTTCTTTTATTTGTAACAATATCCTTCATATACTTAGCATAAGGATTCATTTTCAGCATATCAGTTAATCGCATACACAAAAAAGATAGGTCTAATCATTTCAGCAAAGCGCTCAAAATCCTCATCATCCTTTTTCTTGGATGGTTTGGGAGGAAAAGGCATGGGTTTCTGAACCCATGGCTCCCTTTCTTTACCGTGCTTCCTAGCAACAAAGTCTCTCTCATCATAACGTTGATTCTTTGATTGTGGGTTATCAAGATCAACATCAGGTTCAATTTCTACATCATTATCATTTCTAGGTTGAGCATCAACATGAACATTGTCATTAACATTATTACTAGGTTCATGTTCATCACCAGATTGTGTTTCAGCATCAGAAATAGAAATATCATTGGGATTCTCAGGTGTGTCTATAACAGGTTCACTAGAAGCATGCAAAGTCCTATCATTTTTCTTTTTCTTCTTTTTAGAAGGACAAGGTGCATCAATATTATTTCTCTGAGAATCCTGCTCAATTCTCTTAGGGTGACCTTCAGGATACAAAGGTTCCTGAGTCATTCTACCAGTTATAGTAGCCACTCTAACAACAAAATCATTATTCTTACTATTCAATTCATTGAGCAAATCATTCTGAACTTTAAGTACTTGTTCTACTTGAGTGGTAACCATAGAAGCATGTTTACTAATGAGTTTAAGTTCACCTTTAACTCTAGACATATAATCACTCAAGTGTTCAATCATATAAGCATTGTGTTTTAATTGCCTACCAACATAAGCATTGAAGTTTTCTTGTTTGACAATAAAATTATCAAACTCATCTAAGCATTGGCTAGCAGACTTATAACGAGGAATATCACCTTCATTAAATCTATAAAGAGAATTTACCTTTACTACCTGTGTCGGGTTATCAAGACCATGTGTTTCTTAAACAGGCGGTAAATTAAGACCATGTATTTCTTCAACAGGAGGTAAATTCTTAACATCTTCAGCTTTTATACCTTTTTCTTTCATAGATTTCTTTGCCCATATCTTCAGGACTGAGAAATAGAACACCCCTTTTCTTCGGAGTTGGCTTAGGAGTTGGTTCAGGAAGTGTCCAATTATTTTCATTTGTCAACATATTATTCAATAGAATTTCAGCTTGATCAACAGTTCTTTCCTTGAAAGCACAACCAGCACAACTATCCAGGTGGTCTCTGGAATCATCGGTTAGACCATTATAAAAGATATCAAGTATTTCATTTTTCTTAAGAGGATGATCAGGCAAAGCATTAAGTAATTGGAGAAGCCTCCCCCAAGCTTGTGGGAGACTCTCTTCTTCAATTTGCACAAAATTATATATTTCCCTTAAAGCAGCTTGTTTCTTATGAGTAGGGAAATATTTAGCAGTGAAGTAATAAATCATATCCTGGGGACTACGCACACAACCAGGATCAAGAGAATTAAACCATATCTTAGCATCACCCTTCAATGAGAACGGAAATATTTTAAGGATATAATAGTAGCGAGTTTTCTCATCATTAGTGAATAGGGTGGCTATATCATTTACTTTAGTAAGAGGTGCCACAACGGTTTCAGATTCATAGCCATAAAAAGGATCAGATTCAACCAAAGTAATTATATCAGGGTCGACAGAGAATTCATAATCCTTATCGGTAACAAAGATAGGTGAAGTAGCATAAGCAGGATCATATTTCATTCTAGCATTCAGAGTTTTTTGTTTCAGCTTAGCTAATAATTTCTTAAGATCACTTCTATCATTGCAAGCAAGAAAGTCTCTAGCAGTTTCTTCATCCATAACATAGCCCTTAGGCACAACAGACAATTCATATCTAGGGGGAGAATCTTCATCATCACTTTCATCAATATTATCAGTTTCAATAATTTCATTCACTCTAGCCCTAGCAAGTTGTTCATCAAGAAATTCACCAAGTGGCACAGTAGTATCAAGCATAGAAGTAGTTTCATCATAAGTATCATGCATAGCAGAAGTGGCATCATCAATAACATGCGACATATCAGAATTAATAGCAGAAGCAGGTTTAGGTGTCGCAAGCTTACTCAAAACAGAAGGTGAATCAAGTGCAGAGCTAGATGGCAGTTCCTTACCTCCCCTCGTAGTTGAGGGATAAAATTTTGTTTTTGCGTCTTTCAAGTTCTTCATAGTGAACAGCAGATATAAATCCCAAGTGACTCAAAGAATAGATCTATGATCCCCGGCAACGGCGCCAGAAAATAGTCTTGATAACCCACAAGTATAGGGGATCGCAACAGTTTTCAAGGGTATAGTATTCAACCCAAATTTATTGATTCGACACAAGGGGAGCCAAAGAATATTCTCAAGTATTAGCAGTTGAGTTGTCAATTCAACCACACCTGGATAACTTAATATCTGCAGCAAAGTAGTATGATAGTAACGGTAACGGTAGCAAAAGTAATATTTTTGGGTTTTGTAGTGATTGTAACAGTAGCAATGGAAAAGTAAATAAGCGGAGAACAATATGTGAAAAGCTCGTAGGCATTGGATCGGTGATGGAGAATTATGCCGGATGTGGTTCATCATGTAACAATCATAACATAGGGTGACACAGAACTAGCTCCAATTCATCAATGTAATGTAGGCATGTATTCCGAATATAGTCATACGTGCTTATGGAAAAGAACTTGCATGACATCTTTTGTCCTACCCTCCCGTGGCAGCGGGGTCCTAGCGGAAACTAAGGGATATTAAGGCCTCCTTTTAATAGAGTACCAAAACATTAACACATAGTGAATACATGAACTCCTCGAACTACGGTCATCACCGGGAGTGGTCCCGATTATTGTCACTTCGGGGTTGCCGGATCATAACACATAGTAGGTGACTATAGACTTGCAAGATAGGATCAAGAACTCTCATATATTCATGAAAACATAATAGGTTCAGATCTGAAATCATGGCACTCGGGCCCTAGTGACAAGCATTAAGCATAGCAAAGTCATAGCAACATCAATCTCAGAACATAGTGGATACTAGGGATCAAACCCTAAAAAAACTAACTCGATTACATGATAAATCTCATCCAACCCATCACCGTCCAGCAAGCCTATGATGGAATTACTCACGCACGGCGGTGAGCATCATGAAATTGGTGATGGAGGATGGTTGATGATGATGACGACGGCGACGGATTCCCCTCTCCGGAGCCCTGAACGGACTCCAGATCAGCCCTCCCGAGAGAGTTTAGGGCTTGGCGGCGGCTCTATATCGTAAAACGCGATGAAACTTTCTCTCTGATTTTTTTCTCCCCGAACACGAATATATGGAGTTGGAGTTGAGGTCGGTGGAGCTCCAGGGGGCCACGAGGCAAGGGGGCGCGCCTAGGGGGGCAGGAGCGTCCCCCCACCCTCGTGGAAAGGGTGTGGGCCCCCTGGCCTTGATTATTTCTCCAGTATTTTTTATTATTCCCAAAAATAGTCTTTGTGAAGTTTCAGGTCATTCCGAGAACTTTTGTTTCTGCACAAAGATAACACCATGGCAATTCTGCTGAAAACAGCGTCAGTCCGGGTTAGTTCCATTCAAATCATGCAAGTTAGAGTCCAAAACAAGGGCAAAAGTGTTTGGAAAAGTAGATACGACGGAGACGTATCATGTATATGCCGATCCGGACTAAGTCCTCCGGTTTATATAGACACCGGAGGGGGCTAGGGTTGTACAAAGTCGGTTATAGAGAAAAGGAATCGTCATATTTGATCGCCAAGGAGAGTCCCATCCGGACACGGGAGAGAGTCTTCGGTCTTGTATCTTCATAGCCCATCAGTCCGGCCCATGTCAAACAGGCCGGACGCCCGAGGACCCCTTAGTACAGGACTCCCTCACCCGCATACCCCCAAATTACAAAGGCAGACCGGGTAGAATTCAAAAGGGTCAGGGCAACTAATGAGTTTGCTGACAAGAGTTTCAAGCAATCGGAACTTCAGAAGAATAACATACACCCCCACCGTATGGGTGTGGCAGGATACTACAGCATGAAACGGATATGGGAACAGAAGGACAAAGAAGCAGTAGCGGCGGGTGGGAATCCAGCCTTTAGTGAAATCAGGGGCGAACGCGCCAGAGACTACTTTTGGGCACGTGCAAAGAGGCGTGATGACGGAACTTATTACTTTGAAAAGTCACATGATGCCAAACTGTATGAAGTGATGTTAGAGGCTTCCAAGATCCCTAGAAGGTTCTACAGGAACTCAGGGCCATGTGACATTCTGTCCATTGCTATGGAAACAAAAGAGCCCCCTGGACGTGCAAGGGGTATAGGTGTTAATATCCCGCACAAGAGGGCTTTCACACTAAGCAAAGAAGAGAGGCTCAGCATGAAAAAAGTGAGGAGTGAAATGAAGCAGAATGAATTGTATGAAAGGTTGAGGAAGGGGATTTATCCAGCTGTTCGAAAGGATGTTGAGGAGTCAATGATGATGCAGAAGACTCTAACACTGACAGATAGCCAGCAGATGGGAGGGGAGGTGGGCATGGAGGATTCTGCTTATTGCGCGACAACACTGCACAAGAGTAGTTGTGTATCAGCTGACCCCAGCGACACTGAGACTGCAGCTGCTCGTGATGATGCTATATCTGATCTATCTGGAATGAAAGACAGACTGAAGGGCATGCTTACACATTATGAAGGTACATTAAAATGTGCAACAACCTGGGTTTGCCCACCCTTCTTGGAAGATGGCCTCTTCTTGGACAATGTGCCATTGAAGCCAGGCTGTGTGAAGTGCTACGTGACTGAAGTAAAGCCTGGATTCAATGAATTTTCCCTAAAGAATATCCTAGGAGACTTCGATGAGCAAATGACCTTGGGAGAAACACTGTTACATCACATCCAGTGGCCATGAAAGGAAATAGAGTTCAACGATGAGATCCCTGAAGCCCCGCCAAGAGCAACCACTGTCGCCCTCAACTAGTGACGCTCTCCATGCCACAACAGCTCTCGCAGGCTGATGCATCAACCTGTGATCAGCCGGCCCGACTTTGTGGCATACAGGCCATGTCATCCTCCGCCCCAAAGCAGCCAGTGGCAAGGCCTACAACTGCTAAAGATGCACCACCGGTTCAGATACCGGCCCCTGAAGCAGCGGGGGGAGACCCAGCTGCAGCACATGCTCAGCAGACCAACCTGGTGGAATAGACTGCTAAGTAGTCTGATGCTTCGGAACCGCCTGCTAAGCAGTATGTAGGTCCAGAACCGACTGCTCATCAGTCCGTTGGTCCGCAGTCGCGTGATCAGCATACCAATGCGTCAGCACTTCCTGCTCAGCAAACCAACGCGTTGGCACGACCTCCTCAGCACACCGACAAGTTGGCACCACCTGTGCAGAAACCCGACATAGCTTCAACTCATGGTCAGCAGTCCGATGCCTCTGCTCCTACAGCCCAGCAGTCCGTCACAGCAGCACCGCCAGCTCAGCGGTCCAGCATAGATGAACCATCTGCTAAGCAGTCCGTCCAAGCTTCACCGTCTACTCGGCAGTCTACCTTGCAGGCAACCATACGTTCTGCCAGAAATGCTTCAAATACCAAGAAGTAAGTGGCCAAAAAGGCTACACCCACGAGGAAGCGCAGCGGGAGAGTGAAGAGGAAAGAGAACGATTGCCTCTTACTTAAAGCACTCATAGCCCAGAACCAAATTAACAGCAGCTTGTTCGAATCGGGGTGTAATATTATTTCTGACGCCATGGATGATGAAGAAGTAGATTTGTTGCTTGCTAAAAGTAAAGCAAACATACTTCGAGCATGCAATTACATCCATGGCCAGCCATTTCTTGTTGGCGAATACTTTGATGAGTGCAGCTCCAGTTGTCGCGAGTTACATGAATATTGCATGGATCTAATGTCAGAAGGTCATCATGGTTTGCTAGTCCACTACAACAGAGATCATTTCCGACACGATGCTGGTTCCATCAATGTGAGTTTCGAGGACTTACATCTCTTCTTCAGCTTCAACGTGCTCGATGCCATTCTTGTTAGATGCCTGATTTTCTAAGTACTTAACAAACTCTGATCAACTTCTCCATACAAGGCTGTAATGCTAAACAGCTAACTGCATTTTATTCCTCTCAGGGGATTGAGCGCGCAGAGAAGAAAAATGGAGAGTGTGTATTTCATAGATCCTGAATTAGCAAATGGCACAACAATACATGGTAAGGACCTACGGGACTGGGCCGTTAACGCGGTCGTCCGTCTCTTCGAAAACTCATCCCATGCAGAATCATTTCTCTGGCCATATCATGAATGGTAAGTCAAGTAAACAACCACGCACATAGTGATTGTCTTTCAGATTTCGACATAATTCGTAAGTTCATGGCTTTCTTAATATGTAGCAATCATTGGATATTGGTATTCATTGTTCCAAACAAGAACACGGTTTACTACATCGATTCTCTCAGAGAGTCAACAAACCCTCAGGATCTGACGCATCTTCAGCAATTCCTGGATAGGTATTGAATTATATGATGTTGAAATTAATTTACATTCATACATGGTTCAATAATTGATGTTGTCAAAATTCATCATCATTTGCAGTGTGCTCGCATTGTGGAATATTAAACTAGGGAACCTGTTCAAGAGGGAACTACCTCTGCAGCACGAGATCGTTTCTCCGGTAACACACCAAAATCCGTTATTTTCGGAGTGTTACTCCAACAATCTGCAAATACCTTTCCTTACGCTAGTCAAATGTTCAAGCTTCTAAATAAACCTCTTTCTATTTTGTCCAAAGAAAAAATAATACATCTAACACCGGTTAGGTTGTTCCTAACAGGACAAATACATGACTAATTTTGTATAAAAAAATTTAGTGTCCTCAGCAAGAAGCAGGGACCAACCTTTGTGGATACTATATTTGCAGACACATGATCTCCATCTGCAAATCTGCTGATAGTTGTGACGATCCTCGTGAATTAGTACCAGCAAGTCTATCTTAATTAATATCTTCTACTCCACTCATATGGCATATTCTGATCTTAAAAATACTGCAGCTCATCTTAAAACGAGAACCCCTAAACCACTCCCGGCTGGTGAATTGCTGATGGTTCGGAGATTTATCAGCGACTTCTTCCTGGATCACTACATCAATCCCACTGGTGATAACGAAGCTTTCAGCATGCGTTCTCCTGAAACATTGAGTAAGAGTAAGCTGCTAAACATATAACACATGGATCCATTGTTTTCCATCTGATGAGATCTTCGTATTTCGTACACTCTGAAATGCATATATGTGTGGATTCCACGGCCACCGGCGGCCCGAGGCCACCGGCCCTGTCCGTCCGCTCCGCCGTCCTCATCCTCATCGCCTGGGGTCCTCCGTTGGAGCCGAGGGCCCCTGCAGCTGCCGATCGCCGTCGTCCCCTTTTGCCTCTGTCTCCGACGCTGGCCGGCGACCTCGAGCACCCCTGCTGCTCCTAAGCCGTCAAGGGCCTTCTGTGGCCGTTAGGTGAGCTCCACTCCGTCCTCTCCCCCTCCTCGATTCACCGTCGTAGGTCGCCGTCCGCGCCATCTGTGCTTCTGACTATGGCCGCGGTCACTGCACCCAGTCTACGCCCCGCGCTCGCCCGCATGCGCACGGCTGCGCTCGCCGCTCGCCCGCACTGCTGCGTTGCTCTGCTTGCCTGCTCTCATGCTGCTTGCTGCACGTCGCTGCTCCTCCCCCCGTGTCGCTCCTCCCCTACCTTCTGTTGTTGCCGTGATGCTACTGCTGTTGCTCGTTCTGCCACTGGTCGCCGCGCTCCGCCACGTTAGCGGCCGGAGCTCAACTCCCGCGCCCGGTCGCGGGCTCCCCGCGCCTTCCTTGCCTTGGCCTTGCCCCCAGCCTTCCTCTCCCGCTGCTCGACCAGCCACGCCCCGGCGCGCACTGCCCGCGTGTGGCCGTGCCCCCGCTCCACCTCTAACCAGGCCGTCCCCGCGCGCGCGTGCTGCCGCTAGCCGTCGCGGCCGGCTGTTGCTAGCTTGCTACTGCTGGCCATGGACGTGGCCATGGCCGAGCAGCCGTGCGTGTGTCGTGTTGTGCGTGCGTGCAGTGTGTTTGTGTGCTCTGAGTGTGTGGCCGCGCCCACCTCCGGCCTCGCCTGCCTTCGGCCGGCCTTGCCGCGCCGCCGTTGCTACTCCTTGCTACTGCTCTGCCCGCTGCGCTCGGCTGCTGCTCCCCTGCTACAGTAACATTCAGCTACTGTAGCAGTAGCCAGCTTTGCAACTATTACACTAACTAGCCCTCTTGACAGCCTCAAAACATCAACTAAACAAAGTTTAACATAGCTAAAATAAATATGTGCGGGTAGTGCACTTGACAAGGTTCAAAACATCCCATTGGGCCAAATTCAAATAAGGCATGGATTAAATCCTGTAAAGATCACAAAATCATATGTTCGTATATTTTAACAGTTTCTGGAATCAACAACAAGTGGCACTATTCAAGCGAAGTTTTGTTTAAGCAAATGAACACTAACAGTGATGCAATTGATACCATCTTGTAGATCACAGGGAAATGGTCAATATCGATATAAGATACTAATCCATAGGATGGGCAGAACCATAGTTATAGCCTTTTGAAATCAGCTAAGTGAACTTTAAAAACTGAACAAATCTCAGACTTAGCCAATTTTCAGGAATTCCAAATAGCTGTTTAATTCTTCGGAAATTCGTAGGAATTCATCCGTAACTCGAATGGAAAAACTTTGTACATGAAAGTTGCTCAGAACGACGAGACGAATCCGGATTCGCAACCCGTTCGTCCACCACACATCCCTAGCATAGCAAACACGCAACTTTCCCCCTCCGGTTCATTCGTCCGAAAATGCCAAACTTCGGGCAAGCATTCCCATATGTTATCCCTCTTCGCCGGTAGCGTGTAGCACCGCGTTAGAACACGTCTAGCTTTGCCTGTTGTCCTGTTATGCACTTGCTTGCTCTCTATTTATTGTTTCTTCTCCCTCTTCTCTCCGGTAGACCTCGAGACCGATGTTGCCCCTGTGATCGACTACGTCGACGACGACCCCTCCTTGTCAGAGCAACCAGGCAAGCCCCCCCTTTGATCATCCCGATATCGCCCATTCCATTCTCTCATTCTTGCATTAGATTTTGCTACTGTTATTGTTTGCTCCTATTCTGATGCATAGGCTGTTTATTGTAACCTGCTGTTGTTACCTACCTCCTTATCCTAAACTGCTTAGTATAGGCTGGGTAAAGACCCATCAGAGACCCCCCACTTTGTCCCGACCACCCCGCTGGATTACCAGAAGACCCGATCAACGGGATCGAAGACCAGGCCCCGGCATCGCACATCACTTTCCCCTTGGTGCTAGACACACAGTTACAATGGTTACTATGACTTTACACTGAACCATGTTACTAAAGATGGGTTGGCCCTGAGGGTTACCCGCGCGAGCTTAATTGCGAGTGATGTGGAGTCGGGTTGACCTGGAGGGTGCCCGCGAGATAATTACGAGGCATGGCCGGGCATTCTTAGCCCTTGCCGCAAGTCCTCGAGACGGGGCGACGAGGTCACATCTTCGTGAGTCTCTGCTTGTTACCGCGCCTTCCTAATCCACTATGATTTGGATATTTGATCCGAGGGGCCTCTGGCCTGATAGAACTAACCATCACGTGGGCATAGTATGGGCGTTCTGCGTCTTATACATCAACCGAAGCTTAATAGATGGCAGCGACTGAGCGGCGCGCGCCGGGTTGGACTGCGTAAGCACCTGCCTTTTTGAAGGAGGTAGCTAGGTCCGCTCACCGGCCGCGTTCGCAACGTGCAAGAGTTCCCGGGGAGATGGCCCATGACCCCTGGGGGCATAGGTTTAGTCCGGCATGCTGACCTCTCTATTAAGCCTAGGTCGGGTTGCGGCGTATTGTTTGGCCGAGGCCGGGCATGACCCAGGAAAGTGTGTCCGGCTGGAGTTAACCGAGCGTGGTGGGTAAGTTGGTGTACCCCTGCAGGGAAGAAAACATCTATCGATAGCCTATCCTACGGTAACAGACACTTGGATTTGTATCCCGATCGATACAACTAGAACTGGATACTTGAGATGAGACATGGATATGAGAAATGGATAGTATGGCTCTGGGTTTGCTTTCTCGCAGGGAGTCGAGAAAGGATCTCTGGCCGAGGTTGATAACAGTACTACTACTTTACTTTATGGTACTCTACTCCCTCCTGTTGCTGCAAGATGGTGGTTTCCAGAAGATGCTAGTCTTCGATAGGACTAGGTTCTCCCCTCTATTCCGGCATTTCTGCAACCCAATCCACATATACAGCCTTCCTTTGATAATGTTGCATATGTAGTGTAGATCCTTGCATGCGAGTACTTTGGATGAGTACTCACTATTGCTTTGCTACCCCTTCCCCCCCCCCCACCCTTTCTTCTTCTTTTCGGTTGATGCAACCAGATGTCGGAGCCCAGGAGCCAGATGCCACCGCCGATGCCTACTACTACATGGAGACCGTCGACGACCAGGAGTAGTTAGGAGGTTCCCAGGCAGGAGGCCTTGCCTTTTCGATCATAGATGCTTTTGTGCTAGCTTTCTTAAGGCAAACTTGTCTAACTTATGTATGTACTCAGATATTGTTGCTTCCGCCGACTCTTGTGTATTCGAGCCCTCGAGGCCCCTGGCTTGTAATAGAAAGCTTGTATTATTTTAATTTGTGTCTAGAATTGTGTTGTGATATCTTCCCGTGAGTCCTTGATCTTGATCGTACACATTTGCGTGTATGATTAGTGTACGATTGAATCGAGGGCATCACAAGTTGGTATCAGAGCCGACTGCCTGTAGGATCCCCCTTTCCAACCCCTTGGCCGAAGTTGAGTCTAGAAACCGAAAACCGTTTTACTAACTTGGCTGTGTGGCTTACGGGCCCACGTCGCCAATTGGGTGGTATTAGGATCTTTTATTCCTCTTCTATACTCTGGGACTCTGATCTCTCTTCCATTCGGGTTAAACGATTTTGCTAACTTTAACATTAGGATCTCGTAACTACTTCCTCCTAGAGAGCCCCTTATTACAGATGATCGCGTGCTGCACCAGAAGATTCCGAAGATACTCTCCGATGTTATCCCGATAACTTGTGCTCATCGCGTTTGAAATTCCCTACCACCAATAAGCCCCTATGACTAACTGCATATCCTTGTCGCTCATACCTTCATCCCCAGTTGCTCTTGTTATTGCAAGATACCCCGAAATACTTGTCGTTGTTCCGAGAATCCTTTTGTGCCTACTGCCTTGTAGTTCCTTGTTGCCTGAATACACCGACAAATTAATCCTCACACCTATCGAGGATTTGTTTTTCCCCAGTTGTTCTTATGTTTCACAAAATTCTTTGAAATACTATTCGATCTTCCGAAAATCCTCAGCAGCCTATTGTTGTTGAAATTCTTGTTTGCTTACATTATGGTTAATTCCATAATTCTAGTAATCTTCGTTGACATCCTCTGTCACTATCGTTTCGAGTCCCTTGATCCAATATGTCGCGAATGCTCGTAATCCTCAATCAGATCCTAGCATTTATCCTTCCGGCTCAGACGTCACTCCAAACATGAGCTTGTTCTTGTCAAATCAAACCTTGTTTGATTGTCGATCTGTATCGATTCAACTCAATTATCTTTTGATCGGAGCCTCTGCTTCAGATCTTCTGATTTGAAAATCGTAATTCCTTTGTATTCAAGCTTTGAAGTTATCCAGTTATATCTATAACCCGATGCCTTTGCATTCTTTCTTCTTCTGGGTGAGTATCGATACTCACATCAGATCTTTTATGGACCGCCATATCCTTGGTTGGATTATTATCCGACAATGTCCTTCATATTCATTAAACTTGTGAGTTTTGCCCTGACACATAATGCCTTTGGTAAATTCTATCATCTGCTTTTGTCAACCATGCTCTGCTTCGAGCTGGTATATTTTAATCCTGAAGTTAGTGGTATATGTTCCTAAGATACCCCTACGGGTTGAACCTATGCCTTCACTAATCCGTGTGAACTCAAAAGAGATGTGAGTCATACTCTTCTGGTGCTTCACCAGATAAATCTTTCGCACTACAAATTCTTCAAAAACGAGGAGTGAATGAAAGGTTATGCATTGAAGAAGTGGGAGTCGGCCTTGAACCTTTGTGTTCATGCCCATGGACCCAATGTAGAACTTATCATGGAAGCTGCTCGTAAAAATAATTACCCCCTTGTTATAAGTTCATCTTGTATCGGTGGTTTGATCATTCATAATCGTGGTTCCGACCATAGTTACTCCTTAATTCCATTTCCCGGACAAGTTAAAATACTTGTCTCCTACAAGTCATTTCACCTGTCCAACCTCTAATTTGATCTACCTTCAAGTATTGCCTCATGTTATCTCGATGATATTGTGTCATTGCACTACCTCCTGTAAATTCTTAATTGGAGTGATACTCCATCACATCATTCCTAGCCTGATCGGCTATATCATTATCGTGCTAATTTAACTGTGCTACCTGGTCCTTATTCCCGGAGCACAACTTTTCGACGATCAGCGAAGCTTACGTCGATCTTCCTCATTTTATCAATTCACCTCGAACAACAAGCTTGATTTTGAGCTTGTGTCTTATCCGTGGTTCCAATAGCCTTTCGCTTCATCCTTCATGTTGCTTGATGGCATCGCTCCTCGATGGCATCTTCATAGAGCCTCTCGACAAATGCGTCGTGATCAGCATCAACATTTTGACTTCCGTTGAGATGACAATTGAATTCATGGTGAGAAATACCATCCTTGACCTTCAATGATTTGAGTTATCATTGAAACCCCCTTGTCTTCTTTCCAACACATGTTTGATCATGTCTTGGTTATACCTTGGACTCCTTGCTATTCCTGCAATTGTTCTTTGAGTATTTCTTGTGATCTTCAACTCCAACCCCTACTTGGAACACCATGTTAATGCTACCTCGAAGCATGACTGAGGTATTCCGAATATCAACAAGAACATTGGAAGCACATTGTTGAATGTTTCTTTATCTATTATCCAAAGACCGTTGTATGTGTAATATCATGATTCTTCCCTCGCCCCCTTTATCTAAATGCTTTTGAACTTGTTGTCTTATCATGGATATCATACTCTGCTTGTCCTTGGGAAGGATATACCCCTGAAATATGCGTTTAAACACATTTCCTTTCCATTGTCTTGTTTAACCTTTCTTGCGATCTATATGATCTAAGCAAAAATAATTCCCTGCTTATAAAAATGCCTCAAGGTACAATTCGGTTAGTACGACCCTGTTACTAATGTTGATGACATTCCGGTAACCACCGATGGACGAGAACTTTGCCTACTGGTCAGCCTTGTTTCAATGAGCAGGAAAATAGTTCTCTTCGTCCCTCGCCCTTGGTACCAACGTGGTTGGCAACATAGCTGACAGTGTATCATCTGACATGCCTTACTATCGGCCCCCTTTCTACTTTTAACCCACATGGTGGGCTCATAACCCACAGTTCCACAGGATTGGAACCTGACTCTCCTGTATAACTTTGATTCCGAAATATTCTTGCAATTGGCTTCGTATCATGTCACGAGCCACCTTTCGAGAGATGATCTATTCCCGATGCTCTGAACCCCTTTCTCACACTCTGTACAGGTATCAATTTGTCCATTCGCTTGAAACTTCCTATTGTACCTTCATACTTTGCTCTCAATGTTTATTAAGTTTCAACTCGAGAGATACTTCTGCCTCATTCCCTGAATTGTTCACTAGATAATTAACCCTATAAGGGTCAATTCTCCGAAGTTACTCTTTACTTCCCCACTTAAATCTCGGCACGAGATTTCTTGTAGTGGAGGAGATTTGTAACACCCCCAGTGCCATGCTACAGTAATCCCCTGTTAATGGTGCCATGTCATCACATTACTGTTGCTAATCTTCACTTGATCCAAATCACCATTCAAATTCAAATCCAATCTAAAGTAAAAAATCATATTTGTCAGACATGAAATCAAAAATCTTCATCTTGTGCCAAATAATTATTTGTTAATATTGGTGGTGGACCAACATTTTTGCAAGGTGTTTAAATGGCCTAAACCAATTAAATCAGTGGCTAAAGCAATAGATTAAATGGCTTTTTAATTTATAAAAATTGCTACCTTTTTCAAAAAGCCTCACAATTCTTTTTGTGGCATTGCACAATAATTCTTTGGATTTGTTTTAGCCAGTGGCATAATTTTGCAAAGTCATTAGTGGCTAAAAGAAAAGGCAAAAGCTGCTGGAAAAGAAAAACAAAAAAAGAAAAAGAAAAGGAAAGAAGAAGGGGTGGGAGAGCCCCTGGCCTCCCCTTGGGCTTTGGCCCATCCCACCTGGGCCGGCCCACATAACCCACCCGAGCCAGCCCAGTTGCCCCCCCCCCTCGCACCGGTCTCTCCCCCCGCCCTGTTCCTCGGTCTCAGACCGCAACAGGAGGCTGGTCGCCGTGGAACCACCTCGCCGGCGACGGCCCGCGAGAGGATAAGGCCCCGCACCTCCCCGCCTCCTCGAATCCCCCCCTCACCTACCGCCACTCCCACTCCCCCCACTTGCGCCTCTCCTCCCCCAGATCCACCTCTCCCCTCTCCATCTCCTTCGTTCTAGAGAGGTGACCGACGCCATCGCCGCCGTACCTCCGTCGATTCCGCGGCCACCGGCGGCCCCGAGGCCACCGGCCCTGTCCGTCCGCTCCGCCGTCCTCATCCACGTCGCCTGGGGTCCTCCGTTGGAGCCGAGGGCCCCTGCAGCTGCCGATCGCCATCGTCCCCTTTCGTCTCTGTCTCCGACGCTCACCGGCGACCTCGAGCACCCCTGCTGCTCCTAAGCCGTCAAGGGCCTTCCGTGGCCGCTCGGTGAGCTCCACTCCGTCCTCTCCCCCTCCTCGATTCACCATCGTAGGTCGCCGTCCGCGCCGTCTGTGCTTCTGACCGTGGCCGCGGTCATCGCGCAGTCACTGCGCCCAGTCTACGCCCCGCGCTCGCCCGCATGCGCACGGCCTCGCTCGCTGCTTGCCCGCACTACTGCTTGCCTGCTCTCGTGCTGCTTGCTGCACGTCGCTGCTCCTCCCCCCGTGTCGCTCCTCCCCTACCTTCTGCTGTTGCCGTGATGCTGCTACTATTGCTATTTCTGCCACTGGTCGCCGCGCTCCACCACGTTAGCGGCCGGAGCTCAACTCCCGCGCCCGGCCGCGGGCTCCCCGCGCCTTACTTGCCGTGGCCTCGCCCCTAGCCTTCCTCTCCCTCTCCTCGACCAGCCATGCCCCGGCGCGCGCTGCCCGCGCGTGGCCGTGCCCCCGCTCCACCTCTAACCAGGCCGCCCTCGCGCACGCATGCTGCCGCTAGCCGTTGCGGCCGGCTGCTGCTAGCTTGCTACTGCTGGCCATGGACGTGGCCATGGCCGAGCGGCCGTGCGTGTGTGTGCGTGTTGTGCGTGCGTGCAGTGTGTGTGCGCGATGTGTGCGTGCAGTGTGTGTGTGCTCTGAGTGTGTGGCCGCGCCCACCTCCGGCCTCGCCGCGCCGCCGCTGCTACTCCTTGCTGCTGCTCTGCCCGCTGCGCTCGGTTGCTGCTCCCCTACTACAGTAACTGTAGCAGTAGCCAACTTTGCAAGTATTACACTGACTAGCCTTCTTGACAGCCTCAAAACATCAACTAAACAAAGCTTAACATAGCTAAAATAAATATGTGTGGGTGGTGCACTTCACAAGGTTCAAAACATCCCATTGGACTAAATTCAAATAAGGCATGGATTAAATCCTGTGAAAATCACAAAATCCTATGTTCGTATATTTTAACAGTTTCTGGAATCAACAACAAGTGGCACTTTTCAAGCAAAGTTTTGTTTAAGCAAATGAACACTAACAGTGATGCAATTGGTACCATCTTGTAGATCACAAGGAAATGGTCAATATTGATATAAGGTACTAATCCATAGGATGGGCAGAACCATAGTTATAGCCTTTGGAAATCAGCTAAGTGAACTTTAAAAACTGAACAAATCTAAGACTTACCCAATTTTCAGGAATTCCAAATAGCTGTTTAATTCTTCGGAAATTCGTAGGAATTCATCCGTAACTCGGATGGAAAAACTTTGTACATGAAAGTTGCTCAGAACGATGAGACGAATCCGGATACGCAACCCGTTCGTCCACCAGACATCCTAGCATAGCAAACACGCAACTTTCCCCCTCCGGTTCGTTTGTCCGAAAATGCCAAACTTCGGGAAAGCATTCCCGGATGTTATCCCCCTTCACCGGTAGCGTGTAGCACCGCGTTAGAACACATCTAGCTTTGCCTGTTGTCCTGTTATGCACTTGCTTGCTCTCTATTTACTATTTCTTCTCCCTCTTCTCTCTGGTAGACCCCGAGCCGATGCTGCCCCTGTGATCGACTACGTCAACGACGACCCCTCCATGCCAGAGCAACCAGGCAAGCCCCCCCTTTGATCATCCCGATATCGCCCATTCCATTCTCTCATGCTTGCATTAGATTTTGCTACTGTTATTGTTTGCTCCTATTCTGATGCATAGCCTGTTTATTGTAACCTGCTGTTGTTACCTACCTGCTTATCCTAAACTGCTTAGTATAGGCTGGGTAAAGACCCATCAGAGACCCCCCACTTTGTCCCGACCACCCCGCTGGATTATCAGAAGACCCGATCAACGGGATCAAAGACCAGGACCCGACACCGCACATCACTTTCCCCTTGGTGTTAAACACACAGTTACTTTACACTGAACCATGTTACTAAAGATGGGTCGGCCCTGAGGGGTACCCACGCGAGCTTAATTGCGAGTGATGTGGAGTCGGGTTGACCTGGAGGGTGCCCGCGAGATAATTACGAGGCGTGGCCGGGCATTCTTAGCCCTTGCCGCAAGTCCTCGAGACGAGGCGACGGGGTCACATCTTTCGTGAGTCTCTGCTTGTTACCGCGCGTTCCTAATCCACTACGATTTGGATATTTGATCCGAGGGGCCTCTGGCCTGATAGCACTAACCATCACGTGGGCATAGTATGGGTGTTCTGCGTCGTATACATCAGCGGAAGCTTAATAGACGTCGGCGACTTAGCGGTGCGCGCCGGGTTGGACTGCGTAAGCACCTGCCTTTTGGAAGGAGGTAGCTAGGTCTGCTCATCGGCCGCGTTCGCAATGTGCAGGAGTTCCCGGGGAGATGGCCCATGACCCCTGGGGGCATAGGTTTAGTCCGACGTGCTGACCTCTCTATTAAGCCTAGGTCGGGTTGCGGCGTATTGTTTGGCCGAGGCCGGGCATGACCCAGGAAAGTGTGTCCGGCCGGAGTTAATCGAGCATGGTGGGTAAGTTGGTGCACCCCTGCAGGGAAGAAAACATCTATCGATAGCCTGTCCTACGGTAACGGACACTTGGAGTTGTATCCCGATCGATACAACTAGAACTGGATACTTGAGATGAGACATGGATATGAGAAATGGATAGTATGGCTCTGGGATTGCTTTATCGCAGGGAGGCGAGAAAGGATCTCTGGCCGAGGTTGATAACACTACTACTACTTTACTTTATGCTACTCTACTCCCTCCTGTTGCTGCAAGATGGTGGTTTCCAGAAGATGCTAGTCTTCGATAGGACTAGGTTCTCCCCTCTATTCTGGCATTTCTACAGCCCAATCCACATATACAACCTTCCTTTGATAATGTTGCATATGTAGTGTAGATCCTTGCTTGCGAGTACTTTGGATGAGTACTCACGGTTGCTTTGATACCCCTTCCCCCCCCCCCTTCTTCTTTCCGGTTGATGCAACCAGATGTCGGAGCCCAGGAGCCAGATGCCACCGCCGATGCCTACTACTACGTGGAGACCGCCGATGACCAGGAGTAGTTAGGAGACTCCCAGGCAGGAGGCCTTGCCTTTTCGATCATAGATGATTTTGTGCTAGCCTTCTTAAGGCAAACTTGTCTAACTTATGTCTGTACTCAGATATTGTTGCTTCCGCCGACTCTTGTGTATTCGAGCTTATGTATTCAAGCCCTCGAGGCCCCTGGCTTGTAATATAAAGCTAGTATTGTTTTATTTTGTGTCTAGAGTTGTGTTGTGATATCTTCTCGTGAGTCCTTGATCTTGATCATACACATTTGCGTGTATGATTAGTGTACGATTGAATCGAGGGCGTCACACCTTCCCGGGCATCCCCAAGCTTAGTTGCTTGGCTCTCCTTGAATAATAACTTGGGGTGCCATGGGGCATCCCCAAGCTTACTCCTTATTCCTTCATCCATCGTGATTTCACCCAAAACTTGAAAACTTCAATCACACAAAACTCAACAAAACCTTTGTGAGATCCATTAGTATAAGAAAGCAAATCACCACTCTAAGTACCATTGAAAACCCATTCATATTTTATTTGTGCATTATACCAACTGTATTCTAACTTTACCATGTCTTATACCCCCCCACCCGATACAATCCATAGATTCATCAAAATAAGCACACAACGCAAAGAAAACAGAATCTGTCATAAATAGAACAGTCTGTAGTAATCTGGACACTTCGTATACTTCTATAACTCCAAAAATTCTAAAATGTTAGGAGAACGTAGGAAATTTGTATATCAATCTTTCATAAAAATCAGAACTTTATCACACTTCTGTGATTTTAAACAATTATGCTACTGGGCGCAAATGTTTCTATTTTTCAACAAGATCAAATCAACTATCACCAAACATGATCCCAAATGCTTTACTTGGCACAAACACTAATTAAAACATAAAAAAACACAATCATAACAGTAGCATAATTGCGTAAACACTCAAGAACAGAAATAAAAAGGAAAAATAAAATTTATTCATTGGGTTGCCTCCCAACAAGTGCTATCGTTTTATTCCCCTAGCTAGGCATAATGCATAGATTCAAGTATTGTCATCTTTGGTTTTTGATCCATATGATGCCCTCATGATTGATTCATATGGTGGCTTAGTTATGGTTCTAGGGAAGTGTTCCATACCCTTTCTTAGTGGAAATTGAAATTTAATATTCCCTTCTTTCATATCAATCATGGCACCTATAGTGTGTAAAAACGGTCTACCAAGTATAATAGGACAAGACGGATTGCAATCAATATCAAGAACAATAAAATCTATGGGCACATAGTTCCTATTTGCAAGAATAAGAACATCATTAATTCTTCCCAAAGGCTTTTAATAGTAGAATCCGCCAAGTGCAAATTAAGAGAGCATTCTTCAATATCGGTAAGACCAAGCACATCACATAAAGATTTCGGAATTGTGGAAACATTAGCACCCAGATCAGATAAAGCAAAGCACCCATAATTTTTAATCTTGACTTTAATAGTAGGTTCACATTCATCATGTAATTTTCTAGGAATCAAATCTCTAATTCCAACTTTTCTTCCAAAGCTTTCATCATGGCATCTACGATATGATTAGTAAATGCTTTATTTTGTTCATAGGCATGAGGTGAATTTATCATGGATTGCAACAAACAAATACATTCAATCAAAGAGAAATTATCATAATTAAAATCTTCGTAATCCAAAAGAGTGGGCACATCACTAGTTAAAGTTTTGACCTCTCCAAACCCACTTTTATCAATTTTCTCAACAAGATTTCTACCCTCCGAATTATCGTGATGCCTTCTAGCTAAAGTTGACTCTTCTTCAGTCCCTTTATCATCAAATTTAATTTTATTAAACAAGGAATCAATAGAAGAAACACCAATCACTTTAAGATTTTCATCATTTTTATGAAAGCAATCACTAGAAAACGCTCTTTCTAAAAAATTCTCTTTTAGCTCTAAGCATAGCGGTTCTTTTCTTACTTTAATCCATAGAAACATAAAAGTATTTAATTGATTCATTGATATCAACCTTAGGTGGAAAAAAATTTAATCTTGAGATTTTCTACATCATGGGAAATTCTATCAAAGCTTCTAGACATATCATCAATCTTATCCAATTTTTCTTCTATCGTAGTGTTGAAATTTTTTGAGCATTGATAAATTCTTTAATATTACTCTCAAGATCAGAGGGGTTCCTATTATTATTGTAAGAATAATTACCAAAGGAATCGCCATTATTATTAGAGGATTTTCTAGGAAAAGGAATAGGATTAAAATTACCTCTATAAGCATTGTTATTAAAATTGTTTCGTGAGACAAAATTCACATCTACGGGATCACTATTTTGCTCAATCAAAGTAGACAAAGGCACATGATTAAGATCAATAGGAGAACTTTTACTAGCAACCAATTTCACAAGAGCATCAACTTTTTCAATCAACGTACTAATTTCTTCAATCGAATTAACCTTTTTACTAGTAGGTGCTCTTTCAGTATGCCATTGTGAATAATCCAGCATTTTAGTAGCTTCACCCAATGTAATTTCCATAAAAGTACCACCCGCAACGGACTCTAAAAGTTTTCTAGAAACAAAATTCAATCCCGCATAAAAAATTTATAATCATCCAAAGATTTAAACCATGAGTAGGACAATTTCTTAGCATCAATTTTATTCTTTCCCACGATGTGCAACATGTTCATGCTCAAGTTTCTTAAAATTCATGATCTGAGTTCTAAGGGAAATAATTTTCGCGGGCGGAAAATACTTAGTAATAAAAGCATCTTCGCACTTATCCCAAGAATCGATACTATTGCGAGGCAAAGAAGAAAACCAAAATTTTGCACGATCCCTCACAGAGAAAGGAAATAATTCCAACTTCACAATATCATTGTCCACATCTTTTTTATTTTGCATATCACACAATTCTATGAATGCATTTAGATGGGATGCGGCATCCTCATTAGGAGTACCGGAAAATTGCTCTTTCATAACAAGATTCAACCAAGAGGCATTAATATCACAAGACTCCGCACTAGTGGAGGGAGGAGCAATCGGAGTGCAAATAAAATCATTATTATTGGTATTGGAAAAATCACACAACTTGGTATTTTCTTGAGACATCGCAACTACGCAACAAAGATTGCAAACAAAAACAGATCTGACGAGAAAAAGGCGTACGAACGAATAAAACGGCAATTTTTTGTGAAGTGGGGGAGATGAAAACGAGAGGCAAATGGCCAATAATGTAAATTTCTAGGAGATGAGATTTGTGATTACGAACCTGATAGATGTTGATAATGTCTCCCCGGCAACGGCACTAGGAGTTCCTTTTGATGTCACTTGAAACTGCGTTGGTATTTCCCCAAAGAGGAAAGGATGATGCAGTACAGCAACGGTAGGTATTTCCCTCAGTTGTGAAACCAAGGTATCAATCCAGTAGGAGAACCAAGCAACACTATGTAAACGGTACCTGCACACAAAGAACAAAAAGTTGCAACCCGACGCGTATGAGGGGTTGTCAATCCCTCTTCGGGTAACGGCTCCAGAAATTGTCAAGTTGATGGGATAAATTTTGTGGTAGATTGGATAAATAGATCTTGATAAAACGTGAAATAAAAAAATTAATAAAAAAGTGCAGCAAGGTATTTTTGGGTTTTTGGAATAATAGATCTGAAAACAAAAGCGAATAAAAATAGATCTCAAAGCAAATATGATAAAGAATAGACCCGGGGGCTGTAGATTTCACTAGTGGCTTCTCTCGAGAAATATCACACGGTGGGTAAACAAATTACTGTTGGGCAATTGATACGTCTTCAACGTATCTACAATTTTTTATTATTCCATGCTGTTATATTATCATTCTTGGATGTTTTACAATCATTTTGTATCAACTTTATATCATTTTTTGGGGCTAACCTATTGATATAGTGCCCAGTGCCAGTTGCTATTTTTTCCTTGTTTTTTACTTCGCAGAAAATCAATACCAAACGGAGTCCAAACGCAGCGAAACTTTTTGGAGATTTTTTCTGGACCAGAAGACACATGTTGGGCCAAAGAAGTACCAGAGGGGGGCTCTGAGGGGAGCAGAACCCACCAGGGCGCACCTGGGGGCCCAGGCGCACCCAGGTGGGTTGTGCCCACCTCGGTGGCCTCCTGCACCGCCTCTTTGCTCTATAAATACCCCAATATTCCAGAAACCCAGGGTAGTCGACGAAAATCAATTGCAACCGCCGCAAGTTCCAGAAACCACAGGCCTAATCTAGACACCATCACGGAGGGGTTCATCATCCTTATTGGTGCATCTCCGATGATGCGTGAGTAGTTCATTGTAGACCTACGGGTCCCTAGTTAGTAGCTAGATGGCTTCCTCTCTCTCTTTTGATTCTCAATACAATGGTCTCGTGAAGATCTGTTTGATGTAACTCTTTTTGCGGTGTGTTTGTTGGGATCCGATGAACTTTTAGTTTATGATTAGATCTATGTTTTTACCCATGAAAATTATTTGAGTCTTTTGATCTCTTATATGCATGATTACTTATAGCATCGTATTTCTTCTTCGAATCATTGGTTTAGTTAGGCCGACTAGATCGATTTTTCTTGCCATGGGAAGAGGTGGTTTGTGATGGGTTCGATCTTACGGTGCTCAATCTCAATGTCAGAAGGGGAAACGAAACGTATGTGTCGTTGCTATTAAGGATAACAAGATGCCTACTAATCTTGGACGTGATGCCTATATATTGATCATTGCCTTGGACATCGTCATAATTATTCGATCTTCTATTAATTGCGGATTGTGGCTTGTGTGCATGTACTGTTTACGTACTGTTGCGTGATTCTCCTACTGGTTCGATAACCTTGGTCTCATCACTGAGGGAAATACCTAGCGTCGCTGTGCTGCATCATCCCTTCCTCTTTGGGGAAATACCGACGTAGTTCAAGCCGCAATCAAAAGGAATTTCTGGCGCCGTTGCCGGGGAGACATCATCAATATCTACTAGGTTCCTAATCACAAATCTCATCTCCTTGCAATTTACATTATTTGCCATTTTCCTCTCGTTTTCATCTCCCCCACTTCACAAAAAAATTGTCGTTTTACGCCCTCTTTTTCGTTCATGTTTCTCGTGGAGTTCCTGTCACCATGAGTGACTTTGGTATGGCAGAAACGATGATGGCCTTACTCCTAAAATTGGACGATCTGGCATTCTGGATGCTAAAACTTTCGTTCTGGGGCAAGGGAATGTTATAGGAAAAGAACGTATCCAAGAATTTTTCAATTGTGCTGGAAATTTAAGTCTTGATGATGATCCTATACTTAAGAGGACTAAATCTTATGCGGAAGCTACTTCAGCGCTAGTCCTGAAACTTGAAAATAAATTTATCCGCACTCATCCTACCTTTTAAAGATTGTTTTTTGAGTTACCCATTATAAAGAATCATAAAGCTAATAAGTTAGCCACCCTTATTCTTATGAATGAATTTTATTACACAATACGAGAAGCTAGGGAAAATTTTGAATTCTATGGTATGAATCATGGAAAACCAGTGATAGATGAAATTCTTTATAATAGTGATTATGTGCTAAGACATTTGCTTGGGGATAATCAAATCTTTGATGAGAATCTTAAGAAGGAAGTCCCTTTTTTAGATATAATCCAACAAGTTTTCATTGATGTTAATCAACACTATTCTTGGATTGTTGCCGGAAATCAAAGGGGTTACGATGATAAGCAATTTGATAGTGCTAAAGTCTCTATGGATAAGGTGTTTCATGTTTTCTTTGCAAAACATCCAGACAAAAACACCTCTAAAGAAATGTAACGCCCACGATGCGGCTATATCTCCCACGTGTCGAGGCACGACTTAGAGGCATAACCGCATTGTGGTATTGTCGCAAGAAGGGTTATCTTCACACAATCCCATGTAATGAACAAGAATGGGATAACGAGAGTTGGCTTACAATCGCCACTTCACACAATACATAAATATAATTCATACATCATCCAAAATACACACATAGACCGACTACGGTCAAATCCAAATGAAAATAAGATAACCCCAAATGCTAGATCCCCGATCGTCCCAACTGGGCTCCACTACTGATCATCAGGAAAAGACACATAGTAACGACCACGTTCCTCATCGAACTCCCACTTGAGCTCGGTTTCGTCACCTGCACTGGCATCGTCGGCACCTGCAACTGTTTTGGTAGAATCTGTGAGTCACGAGGACTCAGCAATCTCACACCCGCGAGATCAAGACTATTTAAGCTTATAGGAAAAGATGGTGTAATGAGGTGGAGCTGCAGCAGGCACTAAGCATATATGGTGGCTAACATACGCAAAAGAGAGCGAGAAGAGAAGCAATGCAACGGTCGCGAAGCTAGAAATTATCAAGAAGTGATCCTGAAACTACTTACGCTCATGCATAACTCAAACCGTGTTCACTTCCCGGACTCCGCCGAGAAGAGACCATCACGGCTACACACGCGGTTGATGTATTTTAATTAAGTCAAGTGACAAGTTCTCTACAACCGGACATTAACAAATTCCCATCTGCCTCATAACCGTGGGCACGGCTTTCGAAAGATAATACCCTACAGGGGTGTCCCAACTTAGCCCATTATAAGCTCTCACGGTCAACGAAGGATAAACCTTCTCCCGGAAATACCCGATCAGTCTCGGAATCCCGGTTTACAAGACATTTTGTCAATGGTAAAACAAGACCAGCAAAGCCGCCCGATGTGCCGACAAATCCCGATAGGAGCTGCACATATCTCGTTCTCAGGGCACACAGGATGAGCAGTCCGTACAACTAAAACCAGGCCTCAAGTCTCCCCGAGGTGGCGCTGCAAAGGGCTCTAGTTTGGACCAGCACTCAGAGGAACACTGGCCCGGGGGTTTAAATAAAGATGACCCTCGGGCTCGCGAAAACCCAAGGGAAAAGGCTTAGGTGGCAAATGGTAAAACCAAGGTTGGGCCTTGCTGGAGGAGTTTTATTCAAGGCGAACTGTCAAGGGGGTCCCATAAATCACCCAACCGCGTAAGGAACGCAAACTCAAGGAACATAATACCGGTATGACGGAAACTAGGGCGGCAAGAGTGGAACAAAACACCAGGCATAAGGCCGAGCCTTCAACCCTTTACCAAATATATAGATGCATTAATATAATAAGAGATATTGTGATATTCCAAAAATATCCATGTTCCAACATGGAACCAACTTCAACTTCACCTGCAACTAGCAACGCTATAAGAAGGGCTGAGCAAAAGCGGTAACTTAGCCAAACAATGGTTTGCTAGGAAAGGATGGTTAGAGGCTTGACATGGCAATATGGGAGGCATGATATAGCAAGTGGTAGGTAGCGCAGCATGGCAATAGAACGAACAACTAGCAAAGCAAAGATAGAAGTGATTTCGAGGGTATGGTCATCTTGCCTGCAAGGTTCTCAGAGTTGTCGAAAGCTTGATTCTCGTAAGCGTACTCAACAAGTTCCTCATTCACGAACTCGTCTCCCGGCTCTACCCAAAACAAGAACACAAGCAATGGAACCACAATCAATCACGGGAAATGCACAAGCAACATGATGCAAAACACCAATGATATGCAAGATATGATATGCGATGCATATGCGTGCTCCGGAAGAAAAATGATGAACAAGGCAGTAACTTGGAAAACCAAGAATGCCACTGGAAAGATGAGATGATTTCGGTTGAAATCGATATGAAGATCACCGGAAACGGATGCACGGTTTGCAAATGGCAAGCAAAACAAGAATGACACGAATCTCTGATTAACAGCATGATAGCACTTAGAATGCAACAAGAAACTATGCTATAGCACCCCAAAATAGCAACAAAGCATATGGCAGTAATCTACAGGAGATGCTTGACAAAAGATGAACACTGAGCTACGGCTAGATCACAACACAACAGGTTCAAACAAGCATGACAAAAGTGCAAAAGATATCAGGTTCACAGACTTGGTGAAATTACTGGACATGCCTGAAACAGCATCAGGTAGCAATGTTCAGAGCACGGAATCAACATTCTACAGGAACTTAACATAGTAAAACAAGGCATGACAGTAATCTAATAAATGCATATGACAAAAGTCCATTAATGACCATAGGCCAAAAAGGAGCATAAGATATAATGGCAACCATGTAAACATAGCAAGTTCCATTATGAGGTTTCAGACTTGGCAGAAAACAGAGAATGACAGAAACAATAATATGAAGGCATCTTTGTGAGCTTGGTGCACTCATCAAAAAGCAATGTATGACAAAAAAAAGCACACCTACAGAAAGATGGCATGTTTAAGAAGCTATCCATGGCAAGATCAAGTATATAGCATGTATGAAACAACTACAACAAGCTTGGCAAAATTGAATATCATGTTAACAATCTGCCAGAATTATTTTATAGCAAAAGTAGAGCAAGATTGAGTCATGCTATGGTACTCCATAATTGCAAACAAGGGCATGAATGGATCAAATACAACAATATCAACAAAACATCCTTAGTGAACATCTCCAAAAGGAGCAGGGATCTCTCTGTAGCGACATGGATACATAGCAACAAAATAACAGCAGTCACAGACGGTAAAATTACTCTCTGAAATCAGAAACATCACGAAGCCTAGTTTGCATGCTTGTGCTAGTCACCACAGAGATCACAAAAATACATGGCATAAACCGCTGTAAAGATGGCATGGCATACATCAAAACACATGTAGAGCTCATGCCCATAAGATGCACAGATTAAATGCAACAAAAATAACAAATCCTCAAGTTCTGATAAGCAACAGCAGATAACAGCAACTAGCACTCTTACACCAGAGATTTGGGCATCAAGATGGACTCAAATGAACATGGTGCAATGTAACAATATGAAGAGAATCTCGAGACAAACATTTTGATATATTACACGCACGAAACGGAGCTATATGCAGTGAGTTATGATGCGATGAACAGGAGCATGTATTGCAAAAATATAAGGACTTGGAAGATTTCGGGAGAGGGAGAAAGTCAACCCTAGGCCAGATCCAGATCGGGCTCGAGCTCGGGGACGACCGGAGTTCGTCGCCGGAGACGGAGGACAGGGAGACGCGGCGGCCGGCGACGGAGGGGAACGGCGGCGAGGAAGGAGACGGCGGGGTCGACGGCGGCGAGTGCGGAAGGAGGCGACGGCGGCGGTGCTCGCGGCACGGGCGACGAGGATCCCCGGCGTGGAGGCGCGGGCGGCCGGGCGGCGAGGCAGCGACGAGGCACGCGGCGGCGCGGCGAGGAGACGGGCGGCGGGGCGGCGCACGGCTCGGGGCGCTCGGGAGGAGGAGGCGGAGGCGCGGGCTCGCGGGCCGCGGGCGTACGGGCGGCGGCGGAGGGACACGTGGCAGCGCCTGATTGGTGCGGGGCGGCGGCGGACACGTCCACCCGGGGAGAGGGAAGGGGACTAGGGTTTGACCCGGATTTCAGAGGGGAAGGTCTTTTTATAGGTAGAGGGAGCTAGGAGACTCCAAATGGAGTGCGGTTTTCGCCCACACGATCGTGATAGAACGACCTAGAGCATGGAAGAGACTTAGAGGCGTTTTGGGCTGTTTGGAGGGGGGTTTTGCTGCAACACACAAAAGGCATCTAGGGTTACCCGGTTAACCGTTGGAGCACCAAACGACCTCCAAATGGAACGAAACTTGACAGGTGGTCTACCGGTGGTATACCAAGGCCACTTGACAAGACTCGGTCCATTCCGAGAACGTTTAACACCCGCTCACGAAAAGAAAACAAGAGGGGTGCGCCGGAGGAGGTGGGAGTGTCGGATTGCAAAACGGACAACGGGGAAAATGCTCGGATGCATGAGACGAACACGTATGCAAATGCACTGCACATGATGACATGATAAGAAATGCATGACATGAACAAAATGCAAAACAAAAAACAAAACCCGACAACGGAGGGAATATCATAACACATAGCCGAACATGGCAAGAGTTGGAGTTACAAATATGGAAAGTTACATCCGGGGTGTTACAAGAAAATGAAACTAAAGATGACAATACTTAGATCTTTGCATTATGCCTAGCTAGGGGCATAAACGATAGCGCTTGTTGGGAGGCAACCCAATGAATAAAATTTAGTTTTTGCCTTTTTCTTTCTGTTCTTGAGTGTTTGCACAACTATCCTACTATTATGATTGTGTTTTTTATGTTTTAATTAGTGTTTGTGCCAAGCAAAGCCTTTGGGATCATGTTGGGCGATAGTTAATTTGATCTTGCTGAAAAACAGAAATTTTTGCACCCAAAAAAATAATTCTCATTTTTAACAGAAGCACGATAAAATACTGATTATTTTTGCAGAATATTAATATACAAATTTCCCACGCTGTCCTAATTTTTCAGAATTTTTGGAGTTAGAGAAGTATTCGAAGTATTGAGATTACTACAGACTGTTCTATTTTTGACAGATTCTGTTTTCTTTGCGTTGTGTGCTTATTTTGATGAATCTTTGGTATGTATTGGAGGGTATAAGCTATAGCAAAGTTGGAATATAATAGATATAATGCAAAAAGAAAATATGAATGGGTTTGCAACAGTACTTATAGTAGATTTGCTTTGTTATACTAACGGATCTCACGAAGGTTTTGTTGAGTTTTGTGTGATTGAAGTTTTCAAGTTTTGGGTGAGATCACGATGGATGAAGGAATAAGGAGTAAGAAGAGCCTAAGCTTGGGGATGCCCCATGGCATCCCGAGCTATTATCGAAAAGAGAAGCAAGCAACTAAGCTTGGGGATGCCCGAGTGGCATCCCCTCTTTCTTCTAACGACCATCGATATTTTACTTGGAGCTATATTTTTATTCGTCACATGTCATGAGTTTTTCTTGGAGCGTCTTGTATGATATGAGTCTTTGCTTGTTTTGCTTATTATTTTAAGTCATCTATCCTTGCTGGACACACCTATTTGAGAGAGCCAAAATTATGCCATGACTTGTTAGAATTGCTCTCTATGCTTCACTTAAATCTTTTTGAGCTATGGAATTGCTCTAGTGCTTCACTTATATCTATTTGAGCATGGTGTGCTTTATTTTTTTAAGAAATTCTCTCATGTTTCACTTATATTATTTTTAGAGAAGAAATTTTTTATGCTCATGTTCTTCACTTAGATTTGTTTGAGCTATCCAAGCAACATATAAATTTAGTCCCAAAGTGATAGATATTCAAGAGGGATATAATAAAAACTTTCATGAAGATCATTGGACAAAATAAACTTGACTCCTTGTAATAGTTTTGTGATATGTTGATATAATATGTGAGTCATGTTGATGAGTAATTATGCTTTAGTAAGAATATTGGTGTTAAGGTTTGTGATGCCCTATGCAAGCACGAAAGTCAATAGTTATGCAATGAAATTATATCCTACTTGTGGTGCATTATTCGGTGTTAGTTATGCTTAATGCTCGCTTATGAGATTTTTTGTTTCTTGGTTGGATGCTTCTCAATCTTTTGCTAGCCTTCATTTGCACTAAGTATGATCACTACTTGTGCATCCAAAACCCTTAAACCATTTTTGCCACATGAGTCCACTATACCTACCTATATGCGGTATTCTTTTGCCGTTCTAAGCAAATTTGTATGTGCCATCTGTAATTTTCAAAATAAATTTATCTTTTGTGTGGCCGTACCGCTCATGAAATGGTAGGGGGTGGCTGATATATTTCCATGCTAGATGTGTTATTCTCAAGATGAGTGTTTATTCACTTGTCATTGCACGAGAGTACGGCAAAGGTATTTGGGATGCCCAGTCCCGAAATGAAAAATGAATTTACTTTATGTTGTCAAATAATAAATTCCTTGGAAAGTGTTGGTATGGACAGCACCCGTGGATTCAATTAGTCGTGGAATGTGAAAGTATGGTGGAAAAAGAATAAACTTTATTTTCTGTTTGGGAATCGCCTATGATATATCTAGCATGGAAAGTATTGGGAACTACTCGATCGTTTTCGTTGACATGAAAAGCATGCCACCCAAAATGTTTTTATCTCTATCTTTTTCACTTTGAGCTCTGGCACCTCTACAAATCCCTACTTCCCTTTGCGAAGGGCCTTTCTTTTACTTTATGCAATTTTTATTTTGAGTCTCTATCTTCTCTTATAAAGCGCCAACTAAGGGGCACTATGATCGTACTTGAGCATCGGGTGTAGCTAATATGCGAGTGTGTTTCATGAATGGATCAATGATTGAGCATAATGGGCTAGGGATAACTTGCTTTAGTGTTGATATTTTGAAAGACATGGTTGCTTGTTGATGTGCTTGAGTATTGAAATCTTCATGTAAAAACTAGACTATTGCTTTGAATCATATAAAAGTCCAAATGTCCATGCTACAAAGAAAAGAATATGTGATGAACATGTTAGGAAACATTCCACATCAAAAATTATGTTTTTATCATTTACCTACTCGAGGACGAGCAGGAATTAAGCTTGGGGATGTTGATACATCTCCAACGTATCTATAATTTTTTATTGTCCCATGCTGTTATATTATCATTCTTGGAGGTTTTACAATCATTTTATAGCAACTTTATATCATTTTTTGGGACTAACCTATTGACATAGTGCCGAGTGCCAGTTGTTGTTTTTAATTCGTAGAAAATCAATACCAAACAGAATCCAAACGCGGCGAAACTTTTTGGAGATTTTTTCTAGACCGGAAGACACCTGTTGGGCCAAAGAAGAACCGAAGGGGGGCTCTGAGGGGAGCACAACCCACCAGGGTGCGCCTGGGGGCCCAAGCGCGACCAGGTGGGTTGTGCCCTCCTCGGTGGCCTCCCGCACCTCCTCTTTGCTCTATAAATACCCCAATATTCCAGAAACCCTAGGGGAGTCAACGAAATCAATTCCAGCCACCGCAAGTTCCAAAAACCATAGGTCTAATCTAGACACCATCACGGAGGGGTTCATCATCCTCATTGGTGCCTCTCCGATGATGTGCGAGTAGTTCATTGTAGACCTACGGGTCCGTAGTTAGTAGCTAGATGGCTTCCTCTCTCTCTTTTGATTCTCAATACAATGGTCTCTTGGAGATCTATTTTATGTAACTCTTTTTGCGGTGTGTTTGTTGGGATCCGATGAACTTCCAGTTTATGATCAGATCTATGTTTTTATCCATGAAAGTTATTTGAGTCTTTTGATCTCTTATATGCATGATTACTTATAGCCTCGTATTTCTTCTTCGAATCTTTGGTTTAGTTAGGCCGACTAGATCGATTTTCTTGCCATGGGAAGAGGTGCTTTGTGATGGGTTCGATCTTACGGTGCTCGATCTCAATGTCAGAAGGGGAAATGACACATATGTATCGTTGCTATTAAGGATAACAAGATGGGGTCTATTTCTACATAAATAGATCTTGTCTACATCATGTCATCGTCCTTATTGCATTACTCCGTTTATCCATGAATTTAATACACTAGATGCATGCTCGATAGCGGTCGATGTGTGGAGTAATAGTAGCAGATGCAGGCAGGAGTCGGTCTACTAATCCTGGACGTGATGCCTATATAATGATCATTGCCTGGATATCGTCATGATTATTTGAAGTTCTATCAATTGCCCAACAGTAGTTTGTTTACCCACCGTATCCTATTTTTCTCGAGAGAAGCCACTAGTGAAATATACGGCCCCCGGGTCTCTTCTTTATTATATTTGCCTTCGAGATCTATTTTTATTTGCTTTTATTTTCAGATCTATATTTCCAAAAACCCAAAAATACCTTGCTGCACTTTATTTTATTTTGCATTTATTCATGATCTATTTACCCAATCTATCATATTTTTATCCCGTCAACTCGACAATTTCTGGCACCATTACCCGAAAGGGATTGACAACCCCTTTAACACGTCGGGCTGCAAGTATTTGTTCTTTGTGTGCAGGTACTGTTTACGTAGTGTTGCATGATTCACCTACTGGTTCGATAACCTTGGTCTCATCACTGGGGGAAATACCTACCGTCGCTGTGTTGCATCATCCCTTCCTCTTGGGGAAATACCGACGTAGTTCAAGCCGCAATAAGCAATTGATAGAAGATCGAATAATTATGACGATATCCAAGGCAATGATCAATATATAGGCATCACGTCCAAGATTAGTAGACTGACTCCTGCCTGCATCTACTACTATTACTCCACACATCGACCGCTATCCAGCATGCATCTAGTGTATTAAGTTCATAGAGAAATGGAGTAATGCAATAAGAATGATGACATGATATAGACGAGATCTATTCATGAAGGAATAGCCCCCATATTTTTATCCTTAATAGCAATGATACATGCGTGTCTTGCTGCCCCTTCTGTCACTGGGAAAGAACACCGTAATTTCGAACCCAACACAAAGCACCTCTTCCCATGGCAAGACAAATCGATCTAGTTGGCCTAATAAACCAAAGATTCGAAGAAGAAATACGAGGCTATAAATCTCATGCATATAAGAGATCAAAGAAGACTCAACTAATATTCATGGATATAGATCTGATCATAAACTCAAAGTTCATCGGATCCCAACAAACACACCGCAAAAAGAGTTACATCAAATAGATCTCCAAGAGACCATTGTATTGAAAATCAAAAGAGAGAGAGGAAGCCATCTAGCTGCTGCCTACGGACCCGTGGGTCTATGGTGGACTACTCACGCATCATCGGAGAGGCACCAATGAGAATGATGAACCGCTCCGTGATGGTGTTAGATTGGATCTCGTGGCTGTGGATCTTGCGGCGGCTGGAATTGTGTTTCGTCGACTCCCCTAGGGTTTCTGGAATATTTGTGAATTTATAGGGCGAAGAGGCGGTGCAGGGGGGCTCTGTGGGGGCACAACCCCCTAGGCGCGCCCTGGTGGGTTGTGCTCCCCACGGGCCTCCCCTCGGGTACTTCGTTGGCCCACTGGGTGTCTTCTGGTCTAGAAAAAATCTCCGAAAAGTTTCGCTGCGTTTGGATTCCGTTTGGTACTGATATTCTGAAAGTACACAAAACAAGCAAAAAAACAGCAACTGGCACTGGGCACTATGTGAGTAGGTTAGTCCCAAAAAATGATATAAAGTTACTATAAAATGATTGTAAAACATCCAAGAATGATAATATAAACAATAAAAAATTATAGATACATTGGAGACGTATCAGTGTTCTGTTGGCGAACGTAGCATGCAATTTCAAAAAAATTCCTACGCTCACGCAAGATCTATCTAGGAGATGCATTGCAACGAGAGGGGGAGAGTGTGTCCACGTACCCTCGTAGACCGAAAGCGTAAGCGTTCGACAACGCGGTTGATGTAGTCGAACTTCTTCTCGTTTCGACCGATCAAGTACCGAACGTACGTCACCTCCGAGTTCTGCACATGTTCAACTCGATGACGTCCCTCGAACTCTTGATCCAGCAAAGTGTCGATGGAGAGTTCCATCAGCACGACGGCGTGGTGACGGATGGTGAAGTGATCCATGCAGGGCTTCGCCTAAGCACTACGTGAATATGACCGGAGGCGTAAACTGTGGAGGGGGGCGCCGCACACGGCTAACAATGTTTGTTGTGTGTTCTAGGCGCCCCTCCCCACATATATATAGGTGGGAGGGGGAGGGGGACAGCCATGGGACACCCCAAGTAGGAGGAATCCTACTTGGGGCCTCCTCCAATTCGGCCTCCACCTTTCCTTATCTCCGGAGGGGGGAAGGAAAGAGGGGAGAGGGGAAAGGAAGGGGGAATCCTATTCCCTCTATTTCCTTTCCTCCTCCCCTTTTCCTTTCTCCACTTAGGCCGGCCCATATGGGGGAGCACCAGCCCCTTAGGGGCTGGTATGTCCCGCCCTTGGCCCAATAAGGCCCATATCTTTGCCGGGGGGTGCCCGGAACACTTTCGGTGACCCTATACGTACCCGGTACCCCCGGAACACTTCCGGTGTCCGAATACTATAGTCCTATATATGAATCTTTACCTCTCGACCATTTCAAGACTCCTAGTCATGTCTGTGATCTCATCCGGGACTCTGAACAACATTCGGTCACCAAATCACATAACTCATATAATACAAATCGTCATCGAACGTTAAGCGTGCGGACCCTACGGGTTCGAGAACTATGTAGACATGACCGAGACACCTCTCCGGTCAATAACCAATAGTGGAACCTAGATGCTCATATTGGTTCCTACATATTCTATGAAGATCTTTATCGGTCAAATCGTAATGACAACATACGTAATTCCCTTTGTCATCGGTATGCTACTTGCCCGAGATTCGATCGTCGGTATCTTCATACCTAGTTCAATCTCGTTACAGGCAAGTCTCTTTACTCGTTCCGTAATGCATCATCCCGCAACTAACTCATTAGTCACATTGCTTGCAAGGCTTATCATGATGTGCATTACCGAGAGGGCCCAGAGATACCTCTCCGATTCTCGGAGTGACAAATCCTAATCCGGATCTATGACAAGCCAACAAACACCTTCGGAGATACCTGCAGAGCATCTTTATAATCACCCAGTTATGTTGTGATGTTTGATAGCACACAAGGTATTCCTCTGGTATCCGGGAGTTGCATAATCTCATAGTCAAAGGAATATATATAAGTCATAAAGAAAGCAATAGCAAAAAAACTTAACGATCATTATGCTAACTAACGGATGGGTCTTGTCCATCACATCATTCTCCTAATGATGTGATCCCATTCATCAAATGAGAACACATGTCTATGGTTAGGAAACTTAACCATCTTTGATTAACAAGCTAGTCTAGTAGAGGCTTACTAGGGACACAGTGTTTTGTCTATGTATCCACACATGTATCAAGTTTTCGGTTAATACAATTCTAGCATGAATAATAAACATTTATCATGATATAAGGAACTATAAAATAACAACTTTATTAGCACCCAAAGAGTACTAAGGTGTGATCTTGTTTTGCTTGCGAGAGAAGTTTAGTCAACGGGTCTTCCACATTCAGAGCCGTATGTATTTTGCAAATTTTCTATGTCAACAATGCTCTACATGGAGCTACTCTAGCTAATTGCTCCCACTTTCAATATGTATCCGGATTCAGAGCCGTATGTATTTTGCAAATTTTCTATTTCAACAATGCTCTGCATGGAGCTACTCTAGCTAATTTTGTATGTCAACAATGCTCTGCATGGAGCTACTCTAGCTACTCTAGCTAATTTCAGTGTACAAGCTTGCGTCGACGTAACTCTTTACGATGAACTCTTTATCACCTCCATAACCGAGAAATATTTCCTTAGTCCTCTTAGGTAACTAAGGATAACTTTGACCGTTGTCCAGTGATCCACTCCTGGATCACTATCGTACCCCCTCGCCAAACTCATGAAAAGGTACACAATAGGTCTGGTACACAACATAGTGTACTTTATAGAACCTATGGCTGAGGCATAGGGAATGACTTTCATTCTCTTTCTATTTTCTATCGTGGTCGGGTTTTGAGTCTTACTCAACTTTACACCTTGCAATACAGGCAATAACTCCTTCTTTCACTATTCCATTTTGAACTACTTCAAAATCTTGTCAGGGTATGTACTCATTGAAAAATCTTATCAAACGTCTTGATCTATCTCTATAGATCTTGATTCCCAATATGTAAGAAGCTTCATCGAGGTCTTTCTTTGAAAAATTCCTTTCAAACACTCCTTTATGCTTTCCAGAAAATTCTACATCATTTCCGATCAATAATATGTCATTCACATATACTTATCAGAGATGCTATAGAGCTCCAACTCACTTTCTTGTAAATACAGGCTTCACCATAAGTCTGTATAAAATCATATGCTTTGATCACCTTATCAAAGCGTATATTCCAACTCCGAGATGCTTGCACCAATCCATAGATGGATCGTTGGAGTTTGCACACTTTGTTAGCACCTTTAGGGTCGACAAAAACTTTTGGTTGCATCATATACAACTCTTCTTTAAGAAATCCATTAAGGAATGCAGTTTTGACATCCATTTGCCAGATTTCATAAAATGTGGCAATTGCTAACATGATTCGGACAGACTTATGCATCACTACGAGTGAGAAAATCTCATCGTAGTCAACATGTTGAACTTGTCGAAAACCTTTTGCGACAAGTCGAGCTTTGTAGATAATAACACTACCATCAGTGTCCGTCTTCCTCTTGAAGATCCATTTATTCTCAATGGCTTGTTGATGGGCAAGTCCACCAAAGTCCACACTTTGTTCTCATACATGGATCATATCTCAGATTTCATGGCCTTAAGCCATTTATCAGAATCCGGTCTCATCATCGCTTCCTCGTAGTTCATAGGTTCGTCATGGTCTAGTAACATGACTTCCAAAACAGGATTACCATACCACTTTGGTGCGGATCGTGCTCTGGTTGACCTACGAGGTTTGGTAGTAACTTGATCTAAAGTTTTATGATCATTATCATTAGCTTCCTCTCTACTTGGTGTAGACATCACGGGAATGGTTTTCTGTGATGAGCTACTATCCAATTCTAGAGAAGGTACAATTACCTCATCAAGTTCTACTTTTCTCCCACTCACTTCTGTCGAGAGAAACTCCTTCTCTAGAAAGGATCCATTCTTAGCAACAAATATCTTGCCTCCGGATCTATGATAGAAGGTGTACCCAACAGTTTCTTTTTGGGTATCCTATGAAGACGCACTTCTCCGATTTGGGTTCGAGCTTATCAGGCTAAAGATTTTTCACATAAGCATCGCAACCCCAAACTTTAACAAACGACAGCTTAGGTTTCTTGCCAAACCATAGTTCATATGGTGTCGTCTCAACGGATTTAGATGGTGCCTATTTAACATGAATGCAGCTGTCTCTAATGCATAACCCCAAAATGATAGTGGTAAATCGGTAAGAGACATCATAGATCGCACCATATCTAATAAAGTATGGTTACGATATTCGGACACACCATTATGCTGTGGTGTTCCAGGTGGCGTGAGTTGTGAAACTATTCCACATTGTTTTAAATGAAGGCCAAACTCGTAACTCAAATATTCGCCTCCACGATCAGATCGTAGAAACTTTATTTTCTTGTTATGATGATTCTCCACTTCACTATGAAGTTCTTTGAACTTTTCAAATGTTTCAGACTTGTGTTTCATTAAGTAGATATACCCATATCTGCTCAAATCATCTGTGAAGGTTAGAAAATAACGATATCCGCCGTGAGCCTCAACACTCATCGGACCACATACATCGGTATGTATTATTTCCAATAAATCAGTGGCTTGCTCCATTGTTCCGGAGAATGGAGTCTTAGTCATCTTGCCCATGAGGCATGGTTCGCAAGCATCAAATGATTCATAATCAAGTGATTCCAAAAGTCCATCCGCATGGAGTTTCTTCATGCGCTTTACACCAATATGACCTAAACGGTAGTGCCACAAATATGTTGCACTATCATTATCAACTTTGCATCTTTTGGCATCAATATTATGAATATGTGTATCACTACGTTCAAGATTCAATAAACCATTTACATTGGGTGTATGACCATAGAAGGTTTTATTCATGTAAATAGAACAACAATTATTCTCTGACTTAGATGAATAATCGTATCACAATAAACATGATACAATCATATTCATGCTCAACGCAATCACCAAATAACATTTATTTTAGGTTCAACACTAATCCCGAAGGTAAAGGGAGTGTGCGATGGTGATCTTATCAACCTTGGAATCACTTCCAACACACATCGTCACCTTGCCCTTAACTACTCTCTGTTTATTTTGCAACTCATATTTTGCATTACTACTCTTAGCAACTGAACCAGTATCAAATACCGAGGGGTTGCTATAAACAATAGTAAAGTACACATCAATAACATGTATATCAAATATACCCTTGTTCACTTTGCCATCCTTCTTATCCGCCAAGTATCTAGGGCAGTTACACTTCCAGTGACCATTTCCTTTGCAGCAGAAACACTCAGTTTCAGGCTTGGGTCTAGCTTTGGGCTTCTTCATGGGAGTGGCAACTTTCTTGCCATTCTCCTTGAAGTTCCCTATCTTTCCCTTGCCCTCTTTTCTTGAAACTAGTGGTCTTGTTAACCATCAACACTTGATGCTCTTTCTTGATTTCTACCTTCACTGATTTCCGCATCGTGAAGAGCTTGGGAATCGTTTTCGTCATCCCTTGCTTATTATAGTTCATCACGAAGTTCTAGTAACTTGGTGATAGTGACTAGAGAACTCTGTCAATCACTATCTTATCTGGAAGATTAACTCCCACTTGATTCAAGTGATTGTAGTACCCAGATATTCTGAGCACATGCTCACTAGCTGAGCTATTCTCCTCCATCTTGTAGGCAAAGTACTTGTCAGAGGTCTCATACCTCTCGACACGGGCATGAGTCTGAAATAACAATTTCAACTCTTGGAACATCTCGTATGCTCCGTGGCGTTCAAAACGGTTTTTGAAGTCCCGGTTCTAAGCCGTAAAGCATGGTGCACTAAACTATCAAGTAGTCATCATGCTGAGCTTGCAAAACGTTCATAACGTTTGCATCTGCTCCTGCAACAGGTTTGTCACCTAGTGGTGCATCAAGGACATAATTCTTCTGTGCGGCAATGAGGATAATCCTAAGATCATGGACCCAGTCCGCATCATTGCTACTATCATCTTTCAACTTAGTTTTCTCTAGGAACATATCAAAAAATAATAACAGGGGAGCTATACGCGAGCTATTGATCTACAACATAGATATGCAAATACATCCAGGACTAAGTTCATAATAAATTAAGTTCAATTAATCATATTACTTAAGAACTCCCACTTAGATAGACATCCCTCGAGTCATCTGAATGATCACGTGATCCATATCAACTAAACCATGTCCGATCATCACGTGAGATGGAGTAGTTTTCAATGGTGAACATCTCTATGTTGATCATATCTACTATATGATTCACGTTCGACCTTTCGGTCTCTAGTGTTCCGAGGCCATGTCTGTACATGCTAGGCTCGTCAAGTTTAACCCGAGTATTCCACACGTGCAAAATTGTCTTGCACCCGTTGTATGTGAACGTAGAGCTTATCACAGTCGATCATCACGTGGTGTCTCGAAACGACGAACTGGCGCAACGGTGCATACTCAGGGAGATCACTTATACCTTGAAATTCAGTGAGGGATCATCTTATAATGTGACCGCCGTACTAAGCAAAATAAGATGCATAAAAGATAAACATCACATGCAATCAAAATATGTGACATGATATGGTCATCATCATCTTGTGCCTTTGATCTCCATCTCCAAAGCACCGTCATGATCTCCATCGTCACCGGCTTGACACCTTGATCTCCATCATAGCGTCATTGTCGTCTCGCCAACTATTTCTTGTACAACTATCGCTACCACATAGTGATAAAGTAAAATAATTACATGGCGATTGCATTTCATACAATAAAGTGACAACCATAAGGCTCCTACCAGTTGCCAAACTTTTACAAAAGATGATCATCTCATACAATAACTTATATCACATCATGTCTTGACCATATCACATCACAACATGCCCTGCAAAAACAAGTTAGACGTCCTCTACGTTGTTGTTGCAAGTTTTACGTGGCTGCTACGGGCTTCTAGCAAGAACCGTTCTTACCTATGCATCAAAACCACAACGATTTTTCATCAAGTGTGTTGTTTTAACCTTCAACAAGGACCGGTCGTAGTCAAATCCGATTCAACTAAAGTTGGAGAAATAGACACCCACCAGCCACCTTTATGCAAAACAAGTTGCATGTTTGTCGGTGGAACCGGTCTCATGAACGTGGTCATGTAAGGTTGGTCCGGGCCGCTTCATCCAACAATACCGCCGAATCAAAATAAGACGTTGGTGGTAAGCAGTATGACTATTATCACCCACAACTCTTTGTGTTCTACTCGTGCATATCATCTACGCATAGACCTGGCTCGGATGCCACTGTTGGGGAACGTAGCATGCAATTTCAAAAAAATTCCTACGCTCATGCAAGATCTACCTTGGAGATGCATAGGAACGGGAGGGGGAGAGTGTGCCCACGTACCCTCGTAGACCGAAAGCGGAAGTGTTTTACAATGCGGTTGATGTAGTCGAACTTCTTCTCGTTGCGACCGATCAAGTACCGAACATACGACACCTCCGAGTTCTGCACACCTTCAGCTCAATGACGTCCCTCGAACTCTTGATCCCGCAAAGTGTCAAGGGAGAGTTCCGTCAGCACGACGGCGTGGCGACGGTGATGGTGAAGTGATCTGTGCAGGGCTTCGCCTAAGCACTACGTGAATATGGCCGGAGGCGTAAACTGTGGAGGGGGGCGCCACACATGGCTAACAGTGTTTGTTGTGTGTTCTAGGCGCCCCCTCCCCACATATATATAGGTGGCAGGGGGAGGGGGACAGCCATGGGGCGCCCCAAGTAGGAGGAATCCTACTTGGGGCCTCCTCCAATTGGGCCTCCCCCTTTCCTTATGTCCGGAGGGGGGAAGGAAAGAGGGGAGAAGGGAAAGGAAGGGGGAATCCTATTACCTCTATTTCCTTTCCTCCTCCCCTTTTCCTTTCTCCACTTAGGCCGACCCATATGGGGGCGCACCAGCCTCTTAAGGGCTGGTCTGTCCCGCCCTTGGCCCAATAAGGAACATATCTTTGCCGGGGGGTGCCCGGAACCCCTTCCGGTGATCCTTTCCTCCTCCCCTTTTCCTTTCTCCACTTAGGCCGGCCCATATGGGGGCGCACCAGCCTCTTAAGGGATGGTTTGTCCCGCCCTTGGCCCCATAAGGCCCATATCTTTGCCGGGGGGTGTCCGGAACCCCTTCCAGTGACCCGATACGTACCCGGTACCCCCAGAACACTTCTGGTGTCCGAATACTATCGTCCTATATATGAATCTTTAGCCTCGACCATTTCGAGACTCCTCCTCATGGTTGTGATCTCATCCGGGACTCTGAACAACATTCGGTCACAAAATCACATAACTCATATAATACAAATCGTCATCGAACGTTAAACGTGCGGACCCTACGGGTTTGAGAACTATGTAGACATGACCGAGACACCTCTCCGGTCAATAACCAATAGCGAAACCTGGATGCTCATATTGGTTCCTACATATTCTACGAAGATCTTTATCGGTCAAACCGTAATGACAACATACGTAATTCCCTTTGTCATCGGTATGTTACTTGCCCGAGATTCGATCGTCGGTATCTTCATACCTAGTTCAATCTCGTTACCGGCAAGTCTCTTTACTCGTTTCGTAATGCATCATCCTGCAACTAACTCTTTAGTCACATTTCTTGCAAGGATTATCATGATGTGCATTACCATGAGGGCCCAGAGATACCTCTCCGATACTCGGAGTGACAAATCCTAATCTCGATCTATGCCAACCCAACAAACACCTTCGGAGATACCTATAGAGCATCTTTATAATCACTCAGCTACGTTGTGACGTTTGATAGCACACAAGGTATTCCTCTGGTATCCGGGAGTTGCATAATCTCATAGTCAAAGGAATATGTATAAGTCATGAAGAAAGCAATAGCAATAAAACTTAATGATCATTATGCTAAGCTAACGGATGGGTCCTTTCCATCACATCATTCTCCTAATGATGTGATCTTGTTCATGAAATGACAACAAATGTCTATGGTTAGGAAACTTAACCATCTTTGATTAACCAGCTAGTCTAGTAGAGGCTTACTAGGGACACAGTGTTTTGTCTATGTATCCACACATGTATCAAGTTTCCGGTTAATACAATTCTAGCATGAATAATAGACATTTATCATGATATAAGGAAATATAAAATAACAACTTTATTACTACCTCTAGGGCATATTTGCTTCATGTTCTGTCTCCTTGCCTTTCCCAGTTGGTGTTCATGCTAGGGGATATTAGCATTGTGTTGTATCTCACTGCTCTGTGTTTCGTCTTCTTGCCTCCCAGGCTAGATTCCAGGTTAGGCGAGTTTAGCGTTGTGTTGTGTGATACTTGTATCTCTTGTTCTCCTTTTACCCACACTTAATATTTACCCACACAATGTTGTTCTTGATACACAATCTTTGAGTATTCGCGAAAAAATGCCGAGCTTGAATAAAGCAAAAACATGTGCACTCAACGGCTTGCCCCACAAAAGAAAATTTCGAAGTTCATTGAAGGATGAGTTTGGTTGATTACCATACAAGAAATATTTAGTCTGACTTAGCCTTCCCATAACAGCAATCATTTGATGGAAATATGCCCTAGAGGCAATAATAAAATGGTTATTATTATATTTCCTTAATCATGATAAAGGTTTATTATTCATGCTAGAATCGTATTGACCAGAAACTTAAATACATGTGTGGATACGTAAACAAATACCATGTCCCTAGTGAGCCTCTACTAGACAAGCTCGTTGATCAAGATGGTTAAGGTTTCCTAACCATAGGCATGAGTTGTCATTTGATAACAAGATCACATCATTAGGAGAATGATGTGATGGACAAGACCCATCCGTTAGCTTAGCATATGACTGTTCAGTTTATTGCTATTGCTTTCTTAATGTCAAATATTGTCGGATCTGGGGTTCCGACAAAACCCTTAAGGTTCGAACTCTGGGGTGCACGCGAAGTCTTTCCCTCCTACCGATCTACGCCCTAGCTCGCTAAGATCTCGCGGACGAACTCGACGAACTCGCAACACAAAAAGACACGAGATTTATACTGGTTCGGGCCACCGTTGTGGTGTAATACCCTACTCCAGTGTGTGGTGGTGGATTGCCTCTTGGGCTGATGATGAACAGTACAAGGGGAAGAACAACCTCCTGAGGTTGACGTGTTCTTGTGCTCTGCGGACTTGCAGGTGTGAGGATGGAGTGGATCCAGTCCAAGATGAGTTGCCCCTACTGTGGTGACTAGTTCTACTTATATAGGCCCTGGTCCTCTTCCCAAATTTTGAGCGGGAAGGGAGCCAACAATGGCGGCCAATTTGAAAGGGGACAACTAGTACAAGCTATCCTGACAAAAGCGGCCTTCGCCTGCAAAAGGCTCTAGTGATGACGTCGTCTTGGGCTCCATGGTGACCTCCGTCTTGCCGTCCCGCTGGTTTTCAGTCTCGTTGCACCGATATGGAAACCTTTGCCTGATGCCTCGGTACTCCACGCTTGCGCTCGCTTCCCTAGCACCAAAGAGGAAACAAGGACGTTGCGCGCGCTGGCGCCCGCCTGGTGTCGGTCGTCATGGCTCACGTCACTAGAGCCTCGCAAGGTTTGCCCCGCCTTGATATCTCCGCTCCTCGCGAGCCTTCCTGGAGAGGCCGCTCCTGAGGAGGTCTTGCGACGTCCGCCTCGCGAGGCTTGGCTCCTCGCGAGGGTCTTGAATGCCTTGTCGATGAAGGTGGGTCGTGCAGGCCTGCTAGCACAGCCACGCTGTGGGCCGCAGGCAGGCAAGTCTGGGACCCCGGTTCCCAGAACGCCGACAGTAGCCCCCGGGCCCAAGGTGCGCTCGGGCTTGGCTTCGAGGCGAAGCCAAAGGTCAAGTACGGAGCACCGCGGGCCCCAAAAGCCTACGGCCTCTGTTGACACATGGCGGTTGATTGGACGTGGGCATCTCCACTTCCCCACGCTGCCTCGGCAATTGCTCGATTTGACAAGTCCCTGCGACATTCAAGGAACGCCATCATTACCTGTGATCGTGGGGGGCACTGGTTGGCCTTCTCTTGCTATAAATGGGGAGGGGGCAGAGCCCCCGTCGCCCATCTCTTCCTTGCTCGCTTGCTTCTTCCTCCTCGCTCCATTGCTAGCAGCGCCACCAATGGCGCCACGAAGGAAGTTCTTTGCCGCCGAGAAGGGGAAAGCCCCTCGCGAGGGACCCGGTTCCCTGGCGCCCAAGCGCGGGCGCGGCCGTCCGCGCTAGCACGTCGCGACCCCCGCCGCGGCCCACTGTCGTGGCGGCGCTGCGGCACGTGGAGGGGGTCGTCCCAGCCATGGTGGTCCAGTTGACGAAGGGAGGCATGCCATGGTGGCGCGGCCTCCCCGTCCGCGCTTCCATTTGGTGAAAGTGTCGCCGGAGTTCGTCGTCTGGTCGGAGAACCCGGCCGGCAACTGGCTCCAGCTTCCTCGCTTCTTCATCGACGAACTGCTGGGCTCTGGTCCAGGCGGGCTCTGGTTGCAGGCGGATGGTTGCTGCAGCAAGGCCTCTTGGGTGATGGTCGAGACTTCCGCCGCGGGCAACATAGCCCTGGCCCGTGGCTGGCAGACGTTCGCCCGCGCGCGCGGCCTGGGCAGGCGGTGCGCCCTCCACTTCAAGTATGATGGTGGAGCGACTCTCTATGTGAGGGTGTTTGGGGAAGATGGTCGCCGCGTCGTGTGCTGCCCCGAGGCGAACGATGGCGAGGAGGTGCTCGGCCTTGGCGACGGTCGCGACGAGGATGAGGGCGAGCCCGCCCCCAGCGGCGACCGTGTCTCGTCCAGCTACAGCGGCTCTTCCTCCGGCGACAGCTCCAACAGTGGCGGCTACGACCAGCCGCTGAGCCCGCTTTGAAGGCGGCAGCGGGTCGTCTCATCGCCGCTCCTCCGTGAAGCGCGAGGAGGGGTCTAGCTAGGCTCTGGATGTCGCTAGGGGGCTGCCTCCGTGGATCGCTGCAACGCTGCTTTTGTTTTGCTCTTTTTCCTGCATCAAAAAATGAAACTAGTATGGGCCCAGAGGGGCGTGTATCGAACTGTGGTTCCTTGGTTATTGCACTATGCGTGTTGTTCCCGTGCCGTGTTGCTATTTTGCGCAGAGATAACTTAACCTGGTGCATCCGGGACACCCTCTTCCTTACGAGGTGTTTGTTTCCTCGTATCCATCCTGACCTGGTGGTCTGTGCTTGCTCAGGAACTGCAAAAATTCGTTAGGAGGTGCGCTAGAAGATTTGCCGTCCACCCAAGCCTTGACCTGGCGCTTTGTATCGCGGTACCCGAGGGGCACGGACTAGGAGAGATGCGCCAGTTTTTGGGCTCGAACGAGGGTGGCTCGCGAGAAGGCAGAGAGGAGAAAAATGCTCGCGAGGGCACCTGCCTAGCCCCTCGCGAGGTATGCGAGAGAGAGAACACGAGCGAACCAGAGCCAGAAAATGTGGTAAGAGGCGAGGGAGTCGAATCAGCAAGGAACACCAAACGCAAACTTCGATTAAGGAAAAGCGAGCCCACTACGGAGAGCAAATGAAAAGCCGCGTCCGGCACCTAATCTAGTCTTCAAGTCTTCTCACTAGCGCGGAGCTAAGTGCTACCACTAGGCGTGGGAGGGAGCCCCAGGGCCTGAGGCCGGTGCTCCTGAGACTCCGGGGCGTGTACAGCCCCACTCATTATTACGTGAGAGTGTCACGGGCGGCGATTCTTTACAGGCACCGGGCCTTCTTCACAGGCTCTGGGCCTTTCTTCACAGGCTCTGGGCCTTGCTTCATGGGTAGAATTTCCGGAGATGCTGGATGTTCCAGGCCTGGAGACATGGACGATCCTGAACGGTCCCTCCCACATGGGTGAAAGCTTGTGCAGCCCTTCCCTGGAGAGGACCCGCCTCAGGACGAGGTCGCCCACCTCGAGTGTCCTGGAGTGGACGTTGCGGCAGTGGTATCGCCGCAGCGCTTGCTGATACCTTGCCGGCCTCAGTGCAGCTTCGCGACGACGTTCCTCCCCCAGCACGACATCCATCCCCCGCGTGGCGACCTGCTGCGTTTCGTCGAACGCCAGGACCCATGCAGAGCGATGCTTCACCTCGTGAGGAAGGACTGCTTCAGCTCCGTAGACAAGGAAGAATGGGGTCACGCCCGTTGGCTTGGTGGCGGTGGTGCGGATGGGCCACACCACGGACTGAACCTCGTCGTGCCAGCCCCTGCCACAGGCCTTGAGCTTCTTCTTGAAGGTCCTGGTCTTGAGGCCCCTCAGGACCTCCGCGTTGGCGCGTTCGGCCTGACCATTGCTCCTGGGGTGCGCCACCGAAGCGTAGCAGATCTGCGTTCCAAGGTTAGCACAGTAGGTTTTGAAGAGGTTACTAGTAAACTGTGAGCCGTTATCTGTGATGATGCGGTTGGGGACCCCGAAGCGGCACACGAGGCCCTTGATGAACTTGACAGCGGAGCCAGCTGGGATGGTACGGACGGCTTCCACTTCCGCCCACTTGGTGAACTTGTCGATAGCGACGTAGAGGTAGCGGTAGCCCCCTGGCGCTCGAGGGAACGGGGCCAAGATGTCCAGCTCCCAGACCACGAACGGCCACGTGAGCGGGATGGTCTAGAGGCCCTGAGCCGGCTGATGAATTTGCTTGGCGTGGAACTGGCAAGCTTCGCAGGACTTCACCAACTCGATCGCGTCGTTGAGCGCCGTGGGCCAGTAGAATCCACTGCGGAACACCTTGCCGACGAGAGTCCGTGACGACGAGTGGTGTCCGCAGTCCCCACCGTGTATGTCAACCAGCAACTCCTTTCCTTGGTCACTGGAGATGCAGCGTAGCGTAACATCGTTCGGTCGCTTCCTGTACAACTCGCCGTCCTGGATATAGTATGCCGTGGCCTGCCGGGCCACGCGCTCTGCGTCCTCTTCCTTCTCTGGCAGTGTCCCTTGCATCAGGTACTCCTTGAATTCCTTGGTCCAGCATTCCTCCTAGGGCTCGAGCGCCAAGAGCAGGCGAGCTCCTGAGGTCGGGCCACAGGCTGGGGCCCCCGTGGCAGGTGGCTGTGGGAGCTCCTCCCGAGGCCGAGCCGTGCTTGAAAGTGGTGGTGTCGCTGATGGCTTGAAGAGCCGTTCCTCAAAGACGCCGGGCTCTTGCGGCTGCCACTTGGATGCTCTCCTGGCGATGTCGTCGGCTTCCTTGTTGGTGCCCCGAGGCACGTGCTGTAGCTCCAGGCCCAAGAACTGCTTCTCCATCTTGCGCACCTCCGCGAGGTATGCCTCCACATGCTCATCCTTCGGCTCGTATACTTTGTTGGAGAAGTTGACGAGGAGCTGCGAGTCGCCTCTAACGGTAAGGCACTTCACCCCCAGAGCTGCTGCGGCCTTCAGGCCAGCTATGAGGCCTTCGTATTCTATGATGTTGTTGGAGGCCTTCTCGCCGTGCTGAAAGCAGAGTTGCACGGCGTAGTAGAGCTTATCCTGAGTGGGCGAGATCAGTACTGCTCCAGCTCCTGTGCCTTGGTGCGCGAAGGCGCCATCGAAGTACATGACCCAACCGTCCGGTGCCTCGCTTCCTGGCGAGGTGGATCGGTCTTCGCCTTCTTTGAGTGTCGGGGCATCCGTCCATTCCGCCACAAAATCAGCGAGCGCAGGCCCCTTGATGACCCTGGTAGTGCTGAACTCCAGCTGGAATGCTTGCAGCTCGATGTTCCACTCAGCGACCCTTCCAGCTGAGTTGGAGCTCCTGAGCACCCTCTCCAATGGGTAGGCCGAGACGACCTTGATAGGGTGGCCCTGGAAGTAGTGTCGCAGCTTGCGTGAGGCCACCAAGAGCGCGAGCAGGAGCTTCTGAGGCATGGGGTATCGTGCCCTTGCGTCCCACAACACGGTGCTGACAAAGTACACTGGGTGTTCGACGAGGGCTGGCGCGCTGTTGAGGCTCGGGTCTTGCGGAGATTGGGGCGTCTCCTGAGGTGGAGGGGCTCCTGAGGCCCGATTGCTTTCAGGAATTGCGGCAACGTCGTCTTGCCGAGCTTGGTCTTCTGCTGCCAAGGCTTTTGCGGCGCCTTCCTGACCCTACATTACTTTAGTTATAGCTTGGCGCAATGCACCCTTGGCTTGGTGCTCCTCCCGAACCGCCACCAGTGCTGCGCTGGCGGAGTACGGGGTGGCGGCAAGGTAGAGCACTAGGGTCTCGAAAGGTCATGGTGCCACCATCACCGGAGGGTTGGTCACGTACTTCTTGAGGTCTTGGAAGGCTCGGTCGGCCTTCGGGGTCCACTCGAACGGGCCCTTCTTCTTCATGAGCTTGAAGAAGGGTAAGGCGCGCTCTCCCAGCTTGGAGATGAAACGCCCCAACGCAGTCACCCATCCCACCAGCTTCTGCATCTCTTTGAGGGTCTGTGGTGGGCTCATGTCCTCGATGGCCTTGATCTTCTCCGGGTTCGCCTCGATCCCTCTGTGGGACACGAGGAATCCCAGCAGCTTGCCGGAAGGGACACCGAACACACACTTCTCCGGGTTAAGCCGCAAGTTCACCTGGCGCAGGCTCTCGAAGGTCTCCTCCAAGTCTTGAATCAAGGTTCTCGCCTCCGAGACTTTACCACTATGTCGTTGACGTAGGCCTCTGTGTTTCTCCCGAGCTGCCGCCCCAAGGCGATGTGCATCAGCCGCTAAAAGCTCGCGCCCGTGTTGTGCAGCCCGAAGGGCATGCAGGTGTAGCAGTACACCCCGCACGGGGTCAGGAAGGATGTCTTCTCCACATCTTCCACTGCCATCTTGATCTGGTGATATCCTGAGAATGCATCCAGGAAGCACAGCAGGTCGCACTCGGCGGTGGAGTCGAGATCTGATCGATGCGTGGGAGCGGGAACGGATCTTGGGGGCAGGCTTTGTTAAGGTTGGTGAAGTCGACGCACATCTGTTCCTTCCCGCCTTTCTTCGGCACTACGACGGGGTTCGCCAGCCATTCAGGATACCGAACCTCGCGGATGGCTCCCGCCGCCTCCAGGTTGCGGGTCTCCTGGACGATGAAGGCCTGCTTCTCAGTGGACTGCCGTCTTGCCCGCTGCTTCACGGGGCGTACATTGGGGCACACCCTTAAATGATGCTGAATCACCTCTCTTGGGACTCCTACCAGCTGATTAGGCTCCCACGCGAATATATCCTTGTTTGCGCGCAAGAACCTCACCAATGCTTCCTCTTGACCCGGGTCGAGGCCGGCGCCTAGGGTAAAGGTGGCTCCTGAGGGTCCGTCCTCGTTGACTGGCACCTGCTTGGTTTCCACCTTGTCTTGGGTGAACAGCTGCTTCTTCTTGGTAGGCGCGGCCTCCTTGGCTTCGGGGGTACCGGCGCCGGCGGGCTGCGCCGCCGCTGCGGTCTTGAAAGCAAGCTTGAGTGCCATCACGGCCTCCTTGGTGTCCCCCTTGACGGTGAGGACGCCTTTGCTCCCAGGCATCTTCATGAGGTTGTAGGTCGGGCGAGTCGCTGCCATGAACTGGGCGAGAGCTGGGTACCCGAGGATGGCGTTGTACGGGACACCGATGTGGGCGATGTCGAAGTCGACCAGCTCAGTGCGGTAGTTGTCGCGTGTGCCGAAGGTGACTGGGAGACGGATCTGTCCCAGAGAGTGGGCAGTGCCGCCACCAACTCCTGAGAAGGGCTTGCTGAGACTGAGCCGCTCGAGCGGCACGTGAAGAAGGCTAAAGGCCTCCACGGAGAGCAAGTTGAGGCCGGCACTGTCGTCGATGAGGGTCTTGGTAACAGCCACGTTGCAGATGGTGGGCGTGCAGAGCATTGGGAGCATGCCCGAGCCAGCGGTGGAGTCGGGGTGGTCTTCTGAGCTGAAGGTGAGGTCGGCCTCTGGCGCAGCCCAACCCGGCGGAGCCCCCGGGTGCTTCGAAGCGGCCCCAATCTGACGGAGGAACGGCTTGACGTGGCGATCTGAAGGCGGTGCTTGAGAGCCGCCCAGCAGGGCTGCGACTGCGTGGTGCGCCGGCACCGCGTAGCGAGCAGTGAAGAGGTTGCGGAGTTCCCCCAAGGACGCCACCGTGGATCCAGGAAGGTTGAGCAGCCAGGCGCGTGGCTCGCCGGCGAGGGCCATGGGGAACCAGTTGGCCATGACCTTGTCGTCGCCCCCGGCCTCGAGGACAGCCTCCTCGTACGCCAGTAGGAACAGCGACGGGTCCGCCGCGCCGTCGTAGCGCGGCAGCATCTCCGGCCTGAACTTGGGTGGCCATCGCACCTGTCGCAGGGCGGGGGCCAAGGCTCGGAGCCCCCTGGCCCAGTCGTCAACACCAACTGCAGGAGCGGATGGCGGGGCACCTGCCATGGGGGAGAAGTGCGGCGGCCTGGGGCGTAGGCCGGCGGAGAGGAGCTATGGCGCACCCCTACCTGGCGCGCCAAATGTCGGATCTGGGGTTCCGGCAAAACCCTTAAGGTTCGAACTCTAGGGTGCACGCGAAGTCTTTCCCTCCTACCGATCTACGCCCTAGCTCGCTAAGATCTCGCGGACGAACTCGACGAACTCGCAACACAAAAAGACATGAGATTTATACTGGTTCGGGCCACCGTTGTGGTGTAATACCCTACTCCAGTGTGTGGTGGTGGATTGCCTCTTGGGCTGATGATGAACAGTACAAGGGGAAGAACAGCCTCCTGAGGTTGAGGTGTTCTTGTGCTCTGTGGACTTGCGGGTGTGAGGATGGAGTGGATCCAGTCCAAGATGAGTTGCCCCTACTGCGGTGGCTAGTTCTACTTATATAGGAACTGGTCCTCTTCCCAAATTTTGAGCGGGAAGGGAGCCAACAACGGCGGCCAATTTGAAAGGGGACAGCTAGTACAAGCTATCCTAACAAAAGTAGTCATCGCCTGCAAAAGGCTCTGGTGATGACGCCGCTTAGGCTCCATGGTGACCTCCGTCTTGCCGTCCCGCTGGTTTTCAGTCTCGTTGCACCGATATGGAAACCTTTGCCTGATGCCTCGGTACTCCGCGCCTGTGCTCGCTTTCCTAGCACCAAAGAGGAAACAAGGACGCTGCGCGCGCTGGCGCCCGCCTGGTGTCGGTCGTCATGGCTCACGTCACTAGAGCCTCGCGAGGTTTGCCCCGCCTTGATATCTTCGCTCCTCGCGAGCCTGCCTGGAGAGGCCGCTCCTGAGGAGGTCTTGCGTCATCCGCCTCGCGAGGCTTGGCTCCTCGCGAGGGTCTTGAATGCCTTGTCGATGAAGATGGGTCGTGCAGGCCTGCTAGCACAGCCACGCCATGGGCCGCAGGCAGGCAAGTCTGGGGACCCCCGTTCCCAGAACGCCGACAAATACATATTCCTTCGACCATGAGATCATGCAACTCCCAGGTACCAGAGGAATGCCTTGTGTGCTATCAAACGTCATAACGTAACTAGGTGATCATAAATATGCTCTACAGGTATCTTCGAAAGTGTTTGTTGAGTTGGCATGGATCAAGAATGGGATTTGTTACTGTGTATCGGAGAGGTATCTCTGGGCCCTCTTGGTAATACAACATCACAAGAAGCTTGCAAGAAAAGTGACTAAGGAGTTAGTTACGAGATGGTGCATTACGGAACACGTAAAGAGACTTACCGGTAATGTGATTGAACTAGGTATAGAGATACCGACGATCAAATCTCGGGCAAGTAACATACCGACAAACAAAGGGAACTACGTATGTTGTCATAAAGGTTCGACCGATAAAGATCTTCATACAATATGTAGGAACCAATATGGGAATCCACGTCCCGCTATTGGTTATTGATCGGAGAAGCGCCTCGGTCATGTCTACATCATTCTCGAACCCGTAGGGTCCGCAAGCTTAACGTTCGTTAACGATATAGTATTATATGAGTTATGTATGTTGGTGACCGAATGTTGTTCGGCGTCCCAGATGAGATCACGGACATGACGAGGAGCTTCGGAATGGTCCAGAGGTAAAGATTGATATATGGGATAATATTGTTTGGTCTCCGGAAGGGTTCCGGAATTCACCGGAAGGGGTTTCAGATGTTTCTCGAAATGTTCTAGTGCAAGAACACTTTATTTGGGCCAAGGGGTAAAGCCCACGGGGTTTAAGGAAGGTGCAAAAGGAAGTTTTGTGGAGGCCGGGGGCCAGAGGCCAGGGACCCTGGCATTTGGGGCCAGACGCCATGGACCCTGGCGTTTGGTCCTCAAGTCCGAGAAGGACTCTTGCCTTGCGGGCTAAACCGACTTTGAGGAGGCTCTTTCTCCAAGAAACGACCCCAGGACTCAACATATAAATAGAGGGGAAGGGCTAGCACCAAGAACACATCAAGATTCACCAAGCCATGTGCCGGCAACCCCGCCCCCTCTAGTTTATCCTCCGTCATAATTTCCGTTGTGCTTGGCGAAGCCCTACGTAGATTGTTCTTCACCACCACTGTCACCATGTCGTAGTGCTGCCGGAACTCATCTACTACTTAGCCTCTCTTGCTGAATCGAGAAGGAGAGGACGTCATCGAGCTGAACGTGTGCTGAACGCGGAGGTGTTGTATGTTCGGTACTTGATCGGGATGGATCGTGAAGGTGTACGACTACATTAACCGCGTTGATAAATGTTTCCGCTTAGCGGTCTACAAGTGTCATGGTTTTGTCACGGCAGATGTCCTAGAGAAAGGACTTAGTCGTGGAGCCATCGCGATGGGTTAGCTTAAAGGGGTTAAAGCGGACAAGGGACACAGAGAGTTTTATACTGGTTCAGCCCCTTGCGGTGAAGGTAAAGGCCTAATCCAGTTGTTGTGGAATTGCTAGGGTTTCGATGACCAGGGAGCGAATTCACTATGCCTGGCTCTCGAGTTGTTGTTTGTTGTCCCTAAACCGCTGCCGGGTCGTCCCCTTATATACATGGGTTGATGCCCGTCGGTTTACAGGATCCCGAGGCCGGCTCATAAACATGTCCAGCTCGGTCTCTGCTCTTTCTATCTTACAACACAAGCTTACATATCAATGTCGGTTTACGTCTATAGACCTTAAACCGTCTTTGGGACCTGGGCCTTCATAAAGCACCACCGTCTGTCTTCATGGGCTTCAGGTACAGTAATCCATTATGGGGATAACCCGGCCTCTCCTGGCCGGTTTACGCCCAGTAGTAATATCCCCAACATTAGGCCCTAGATTGATTTGAACTGGTTCATGTCAATCTTCAATGCATCATCATCTTCACAGAAATCTTGTAAACCGCCCTGATGTCATCTTCTAGAAGCGTGATAAACCGCCATGACGTCACCTGCTATTAAAAATTGCATATAGCTCACCTTCTTTAATGAGCCTCTGACAATCGAGGCAACAGCACTGCCATATATCTAACTTTTGGGCTCCTCGATTCTCGCGCCTGTCACTTATCCCTTTGCTTTTATAAATAGGACCGGGGGGTCTTTCCATCCCCCCCCCCCCGTGCCTCTTCGCATCGTCTTCTTCCTCGCGCCGACCGAACCTTCGAGCTCTGCCGCCGCCGTCGATCTTCGCATCTGCCTCAACAGCGGCCGCTGCATCAACCTGATCGTACCAGAAAGCCGCGGCGCCTCTCCGCTATTCTTTCGACATTGGTAAGTCTTCTACCCTAGATCTTATCATTCGGGTTTGTACTTATCGGAGTTCTTCGTAGTTCTTGGAGCTGTTCTTCCTTGTTCCTCTTCAGTAGTACAAATGGCGAGTTAGATCTGATATTTTCCAGTGCCTTTGTAATTAGAACTCCTTTTTCCTCATTAGAAGATCTGCTTTGGGTAGAAAAACTCATCTGGAACTATTAAACTGCTTAAGCACCTGCGCTTTAGGTCAGAATATATTTTGATTTTCCAACGCACTGCAGATCTGAAATTACCATGCCAAGCTGTGAAACTTGTTTTTCCTTCACTTATGCATCTTACATCTGTATCTTCAATACTAGAGTAGGTGGTTTAATCTCATCGAAAAAATGATGACCCGGTAGGTACCATTAGTCCCCTGTTGAACCGCCAAGCCGCTTTATCTTTGTACATCTCCCATGTCTGATTCCGGTTTAACAATATGTACATATTTATGTCTTCTTCTGCTCTTGCACCGCTTTATACTTGTGCATCATAAACCTTAAACCGGCAATAACCATGTTTCAGCTTTCCATTGAAATGGCCAAACAAGTCTATGAGTGCAACTGGGTTCCTTCCCGGGTTACTGAAGAACAATTAGACAGATGTGTTGCAACTGGCGCTTTAGCCAAGAAAGAGGTCATCCATTGGAGGGCCCCTGGTCCGGAAAATCCTCCTGAACTGAAAGACGGAGAAATAGTTGTTTTTGTTGACCATCTGGGTCGAGGCTTTAGCCCTCCTGGTTCAAAGTTTTTTCGAGATGTGCTTGCCAGTTTTCAGCTCCACCCTCAAGACATCGGTCCAAACTCTGTGTCCAACGTCTGCCATTTCAAGTCTTTTGCGAGGCTTATCTTCAAGAGGAACCCACAGTTGAATTGTTTAGGGATTTCTTCTATTTAAACCGTCGCACAGAGTTCACACATGGACCCAACACTGAACTCGGCGGAATGGCGATTCAAAAGAGGAAGGATGTCAGCTTCCCTCACCCCAAGCTTCACAGTCACCCTAAGGAGTGGAACCAGACCTGGTTTTATTGCAAAGACACATCTCCAACTGATGAAAATCCTTTGCCGGGTTACCGCCCTCACCGTCTTAGCAATACACATCCCTTTCCTCAGAGACTAACCGCAAAGGAGAGGTCCAACTATGCCCCACAACTGTCAAAGCTTAGAGCCTTCATGGCAAACGGTTTAACAGGTGCTGACTTTGCTCGTTGTTGGATAACTTGGAGCATACTGCCCTTAAGCCGACGCCCCGGTTTAATGTGTGAATATACCGGGAGTTTGAAGGACCCTCAACGACACGTTGACATTCAGCTTACCGATGCGAAAGTTACTGAGGCTGTGAAGAAGATACTGAATGAACCGGAGGCTGTCTGTAGCCAGACCGGATTAAGTCCTTTCTGTGTTTCCAACAAACCGCCAACGGTAAGGATCATATACCCTTTTTACTTTAACTTGCTTCTTTCAAATATTCTCTCAAAATTTTGTCCATCTTTGACAGGGCGATGATCCGTTCTGGAAGAAAAACCCACAGGATAAAACGGCAAAACCACAAGATAAACCAGCAAAGCCACTTCACCACAAGACCAAGGTTGTCAAAAAACCTGCCAAGAAGAGGACCACTGCGTCTTCCGAGCCAAATGCTGATGCCGATTTGGCTAATCCGGACTCAGAGGTAGAACTTGACTCTCTTGGTTCATTTTTCATACATCTCATTGACAATGACCATTATCAGGACGATGCTGAAGTCAGCCAAGCTGATGATGTAGAGGTAATTATCCTTTCCTCTGGTTCAGATCTTCTGCCAACACTGAAAATCCGTCGAGCAAACCGGAAAGAAAAATTTTCTCACCCCCTTGCTCACTTGGACCCAAACTTTCTTTTGAAGACGCAGCAACACGAAGCTCGCCGCACAACCCGGCATAGTGGCCAGGTAGTCACCTCAGCCGGTTTACCAAATACTCCAGTCCGGAAACGTCAATCAGAGGTCTCTTATATTCCTGACACTTCTTGTCCCAAGGCGGGTTGTTTCCGTCAGCCTCTTAATCCGTCTGACTCAAATTATCAGGGCACGCCTCACTCATCCTCTGGCGAGTCAACGGCCACTCAGCTTCCAGCCCTCAAGACAGTTCCTAGGTAAGCTATGCCTTAAATTTGTTCTTAATACTTATGTTCACCTGACGTATTGATCTTTATGTTTATTCTTCTCAGTGCCAAGCCAAGACCCAGCAAGAAGGCTCGGTTAAACAAACCGTCAGAAGAAAATGTGGTCATTGAACCAGAGAAAACCCCAGATCCAGTAGAGACCAACACGGACGCTCAGCTTGATGATCCGCCACCATAAGATTATGACTTCGTCATGGAACAAGTAGAAGTTGACACCACCGGTCACACTGACCAACCGACTAGTCCGGCTCTGTAACGCCCACGATGCGGCTATATCTCTCACGTGTCGAGGCACGACTTAGAGGCATAACAGCATTGTAGATTTTGTCGCAAGAAGGGTCATCTTCACACAATCCCATGTAATGAACCAGAATGGGATAAAGAGTTGGCTTACAATCGCCACTTCACACAAATAACAAGTTAAACATACATCATCCAGAATACAACCAAGGTCCGTCTACGGAACCAAAATAAAGAAGACAACCCCAAATGCTAGATCCCCGATCGTCCCAACTGGGCTCCACTACTGATCATCAGGAAATGAAACATAGGAACGACCAAGTTCTTCATCGAGCTCTCACTTGAGTTGGGTAGCATCGCCTGCACTGGTATCATCGGCACCTGCAACTGTTTGGAAGTATCTGGTGAGTCACGAGGACTCAGCAATCTCACACCCACGAGATCAAGACTATTTAAGCTTATGGGTAGGAGAAGGTAGTGAGGTGGAGCTGCAGCAAGCACTAAGCATATATGGTGGCTAACATACGCAAATAAGAGCGAGAAGAGAAGCAACGCAATGGTCGTGAACTAGAAGTGATCAAGAAGTGATCCTGAAACTACTTACGTTCCAAGCATAACACAAGAACCGTGTTCACTTCCCGGACTCCGCCGAAAAGAGACCATCACGGCTACACACGCGGTTGATGAATTTTAATTTAAGGCAAGTGTCAAGTTCTCTACAACCGGATGTTAACAAATTCCCATCTGCCACATAACCGCAGGCACGGCTCTCGAAAGTTTATACCCTGCAGGGGTGTCCCAACTTAGCCCATCACAAGCTCTCACGGTCAACGAAGGATATTCCTTCTCCCGGGAAGACCCGATCAGTCTCGGAATCCCGGTTTACAAGACATTTCGACAATGGTAAAACAAGACTAGCAAAGCCGCCCGATGTGCCGACAAATCCCGATAGGAGCTGCACATATCTCGTTCTCAGGGCACACCGGATAAGTCAAGCTATGAGTAAAACCAGTCCTCAAGTTGCCCCGAGGTGGCCCCGTAGGTTGCTCGGTTCGGACCGACACTCGAAGGAGCACTGGCCCGTGGGGGTTAAATAAAGATGACCCTTGAGTCTACAGAACCTAAGGGAAAAAAGGCTTAGGTGGCAAATGTTAAAACCAAGGTTGGGCCTTGCTGGAGGAGTTTTATTCAAAGCGAACTGTCAAGGGGGTCCCATAAATCACCCAACCGCGTAAGGAACGCAAAATCAAGGAACATAACACCGGTATGACGAAAACTAGGGCGGCAAGAGTGGAACAAAACACCAGGCATAAGGCCGAGCCTTCCACCCTTTACCAAGTATATAGATGCATTAATTAAGATAAGAGATATTGTGATATCCCAACATATCCATGTTCCAATATGGAGCAAACTTCATCTTCACCTGCAACTAGCAATGCTATAAGAGGGGCTGAGAAAAAGCGGTAACATAGCCAAACAACGGTTTGCTAGGAAAGGTGGGTCAGAGGCTTGACATGGCAATATGGGAGGCATGATATAGCAAGTGGTAGGTAGCGCGGCATAGCAATAGAGCGAACAACTAGCAAGCAAAGATAGAAGTGATTTCGAGGGTATGGTCATCTTGCCTAAGATCCCGCAAGGAAGAAGAACGAGTCCATGAAGAAGACAAACGGACGTAGTCGAACGAATCCTCACAACTCCGGAGCGAAACCGAAGCTAACGAGAGAAGCAAACCGGAAAGAAGCAAACAACATGGTAAGCAACCATCACATAAACATGGCATGATGCACAATCAAGTATGATGCATGTCCGATTTAATGAGGCATGGCATAGCAAAATGCACAAACAAAACTACAAATTAAGTGGAGCTCAATAAGCAACTCGTTGCATATTGATGAAACACCACATTCAATCATTTAGTTCGCTCTCGTTTATGGTACTCATCAATATTAAATGTTGTTAAACATGGCAAGAGGGTGAAGCATAAATAAACTAACTATTTAGGCAAGTTTAAATGAGGCCGGAACAACAAACAACAATGCCGAAAAATCCCCATATGCGTATTTTGGATTTGGCACTGTTCTGCCCTAAACACAATTTTAATGTTGTTAAACAGAAAAATGAAGTGCACCATGTTAATCTATGCATTTTTTCACCCCATTTACATATAAAGTTTATTAAATTTGGAGCTACGGTTATTTAGTTATGAATTAAAGCATTTTAGCATGGCATTTGAGCAAATTAATTCAAACAACATTTTAAACATTTTAAACATGGATGAAAGTTGGATATTATGAAACTAGATGGAATTCTAAGCATTTTACATGTTTGAAGTTTTAACATGTGGTGCATGGTTATTTAGTTATTAAATGCATGAACGGCAAGGGGTTTTCTGCAATTCTGTAAAACCTGGGATAAATGCTAAAACGTCCAGAACTGAAAAAAAAAATGATGCGGGCTGAAACTGGAGACTGGGGGAGCTGCTCACATTGGGCCAAGCCTAGTCGGTGGAGAGGCAAGGCTGGCAGGCCGACGCAGGGGAGCTGCCGGGCCGAAGCAGAGGAGCGGCTGGGCCGGATCTGGCGAAGGGGAGGTGGCCCAGGCGCGTGCGGTCGAGGGGCATGGTCAACGCGGGCAGGGGATCGGGCGGGACTTGGCGCTGGCCTCGTCCTCGAAGGAGAGGAAGCAGGGGCGCGACGGCGGACCTCCGGGAAGAAGATAGCGGCGGCGAGATGGTGGGCTCGGCAGGCGCGAGAAGTGGCGGGTCGGCGAGGCAACCGGCAACGGGGAGAGCTCGGCCACGAGGATCCATGGCGAGGTCTCTGCAGAATAACAAAGTGAGAGAGATGAACTGAGCAAGAGACGCAGAGAGAAGACGGCGGGAAGAAGCAGAACGCGAAGAAGAGGAGGCAGGGCATGGCGACATGACCTGCTGGTCACCAGCGGCGGCAGGATGAGGTGGCGTCGGGGTTCACACGGGGGTCGAAGAGGAGGCATCGGGCGTGGAACGCGGGCGGCTGCTCGCTGGTCTTGGCGCGGGCGAGCAGAGGGACTCGGCGTCGAGGGACGAAGGGGGTGGACAGGTTCGAGGCTCTCTGACGCGGATCGGGCGGAACTCACGGTGACGCAACGAGCGGGAGCTACGGGAGGCCATCCATGGCGGCGCTGCGAAGACAACAGAGAGAGAGAGCAGCGTGAGAGAGAGAGAAACAGAAGCAGGGGGAACCAGAGAAAGGGAAAAAGGGGCGCAAGGAGACGGTGACCTGCTGGTGGTGCCCGACAGCGAAGGGAGCTCCGGTGGTGCTGCTGCTTGCAGCGGCGCGCGGGAAGCACGGGAGGAGGGCGATGGGGGTCGGCGTGGAGTGGATCGAGGAGCTGCTCTGGTTGGCCGGGCAAGCAAATCGGGGAGGAGCAGTGGAGAGCACTAGTTGGTGGGTGGAGGAAAACGAGGGGAAGGGGGATCCCGAGGTGGATCGAGACCGGGTGGCGGCGGAGAGGAGGAAGGATGGGACAGCTCTCCCAGAATTTAGGGTTGCCCCATTTATATATGAGGGTGGATTAGGTTAGGGGTATTCGGTCCGTCCGATCGTAATCGGGCGGTCGAGAATAAGTAGGCTAGGGCGTCCAATTAAGAAAACGGAGATGTTTTATAGATGTTTGGGGATGACCCGAACCCAACGGTGATGACTGAGCGGGTCGGGTTCGGGGGAGCTTTCGGACGCGCACGAGGGGTCGATGCACTGTGCAAAGAGGGGTTAGGCGAACGAGGTCAAGTGTGTGGTTGGATTGAGAATGGTCAAGGAAGACAAACGGTCTGACGACATGCCACGGAGACAAGGAGAAGCGGCAACTACGAACGACTACGAGTTTTATGAAAACATGCGGATGCAATGCGTATGATGCGACGATGAATGCAACAAACAAATAAATACACGCGACGATAATGAAAAACAAGGAAGGCGTCTGGAGCGTCGGTCTCGGGGCGTTACAATAGTCCACCACTACAAGAGGATCTCGTCCCGAGATCTAGGATGGCACTGGAGAAAAGCGGAAGAGGAAGAGGTAAAACAAAGTTGCTTCTTTGACAAACGAGTGAAACCACGAACCTTGAGAGGTCGCAAAGCTTGAAGAAATGAAATGACGGGGGTGAACAATATTTAAAACACTCCGTTCAGCAAGAGGAACAAGGAACAATATGAGAACTTTGTGGGTTGAAAGACATGAATGAATAGTTCCAGCGTTAAGAGGACCTGTAACCACTCCGGTTGAAACGGAATAAGCAAGGAAAGAACATGATCTTTGATAAAAACGAGATGATGGTTAGAAGGGAGTTAAATCACAATGCCTCTGGAACGAGAGAATAGAATCTAGATTGATGGAAAGAAAAGAACGGAGAAGAAAATGACAACTCCTCCCACAAATGAATTTGAAAGAAACAACCTTACGAAGAAGGCTTGAACGGAGTTGTTGAAAAATCAACAATGAAAATAATAAGCTGCTTGTGGGCTTATGGAAAACATCCTAATAAATTGAGGCTAATTCTGCCACCAATGAAAACAAAGATTGATTGAGATCAACGAAGAGATGAAAACTTCTTCACCGAGATGAGAAGGAGAAAATTGGATCATTGATGAGCACCACAATAGCAACATTCTTTAGGGAAGGCTTTAGGTGAAATATAACCCAAGATAACTCCAACAAAGAGATTGATGTGTTGAAAGATCTCCTGAGCGAAGAGAAAAAATGATGGGTTTAAATATCTCATTCCTTACAACTTGTGAATCATGAAACATGAAGGAAATTGTCAAGAATGACATAGCACCATCTCAGAAGATAAGATAGAGAGAGTTGCACTTCGGAATGCAAGATGAAGAATGCTTGAACTCCTCAAAACAAAACATGTGTTGAGCACCATGTTTATCTTTGAGTATAGCTTGGCAGATCATAACTTTGAGAGAAATCTTGAAGAGCAATTGAAGAATGAAAGGAATCCTTGATGAACCACCATGTAGAGCCTCCATGAAGAACTCCGGTAATGAAAGGATGATAAAAAAAGAGAAGTTGAAAACACAAGGTGAAGCCTTGCGATGATTTAGATGGAGCTTCGCGACGAGATAATGCGGAAAACTTGGAACTCCGGAAAAGAAAAGATGAAACACATGAAACCGAGAAAAATGACATGACGAACCACTCTGGAAAGAAAAAAACTAGATCACTTGGATGAAACAAGAATAAGAATTATGTTATGCGTATCCTTCACCAATTTAGATTGATGACAAGCAACGGATTTGGCATACTACTTATTCTCGTTGAAAAGGATTGAAGAGAGATATAGCGCAAACTTGAGAAGGTCTTCCACGAACCACCGGTAGGATTAGAAAAAAACGAATGAAATGATACGATAATAAAGGAATAGGCATGTTGAATGAACCACCGTAAGAATTGAAAATGAACGTAGCAAACGCACAATTCACCGGGAAGAATTGGAAAACGAATAAAGATACTTGACATAATTTAGATACAAGTGAAACGAAGAGATCATGAATTGATTAGAGAATACTTGAATGATGCACCGATAAGATTTGGAGAACGAGAGCTGAATGTTGAGAACGAATAAATCTTCTGAAATGGTGGCCTTCGGAGAATCAAACTGAAAAGACTCATGAATTGCTCCGGATGGGTGAAAGGAATTCTCACAATCGAAAATAATTATGAGAGGATGGCATAAGCTAGAACTATGAATCTTTGGAAGAACGGGTAAGGATTTAAGAGGAACTCTTCTTCGGTCTTCAAAATCCGAGAATGACGACGAGAAATACCACCAAAATTATTGAGACACTCCGGAACAATGGATAATAGAAATGATGAACCAACGATGAAAGAATTAGAAAGATCTTGGAGAAAGACATATGACTGATGAAAATTGATTCTTACGTCAAACTTTGAAAAGAATTTGGGAATAGCTCCGGGAAAATTAGAAGAGTCAGGTAAGATCCTGGGAAAAGACCTGTGGGTTAGGGCCCACTCAAAAGATACAACGTTGATCGATTACTTGAAAGGGAGATTGCACCGGTTGAATTAAATGGCTTGAATGAGATAACAACCTCAAAATAGTTTGAACGGATTAAGAATGGAAGCTTGAATTTTCTGAGATATATTCAGCGCTCCGGATACAAATGAATGGCGAAAAATGGATGATTAAGAGGTGCACCGGCATGAGAAAACATTTGAAATGAGGAAAGGAATATGATCAACACTGTAAGCTTGAATTGGATCCACCGGAGAAGAAACAACAACGAAGGATGATGAACATGAAACGGTTGAGCATCTTCATGGGAAATCACTGGATAATAACATTGATGGAAAAGAATGGAGAGACTTCCCATCAATAAGATGGATACCCGATTAGAAATCTGAGTCCTTGAAGAAAGAGGGTGGGAGGGCGGGAAAAACAAAGGCAACTTGGGGCATATGGAACAAACAACGTTGAGAAAACTTATAACTGATCTTCCGGATGGGGAGAATGATGGTATCATCTCGAAGAGAAACGCACTGGTTGGAAATAGAATTAAGATGGCAATCTCGATGATCAAGAAGGATCAGTATCCACATAGGAATATGAGAACACCACTTAGAAAAAGTTATGGAATCAACACTTGACATCGAAGCAACTCGAATACCACCACAAAAACAAAACAAGGATTTGGCTTGCAGAAATAAGCCGGAAACAAACATATGATAGAGCTTTCGCCCAAAGTGTTCGTGATGAGGCCCCACGGGCACGATGTACAGCGGACTTCACGAATGACAAACAAGACGTCCCCGAATCGGCATAGCCAAGGATTCTTTAAGACGCCTCGCGACCACTGTAAATCGACCGTGAAAAGCGAACCACTAGACGTTGGACCCCAATCTCAAATCATACATCTGTCGAAAAGATATTCTAGGAGCTACTTGAATTCCCACCTATAAACTCCCGAAACTTTCTGGTTATGCAATCTGGTGTTGGGGATACAGGGGACACAATATATCTCACCCAAAACTAACAATCCCTAGATCCAGCTGTATCCATCCGTCAACACATAACCAAGAAACCTTCGGAAATCGTGTACCTCAACCTTCGAAAAGCACCCGTTATACGAGTTATGGCAATACTCCCGAACTCCCACCCCAGTACTGGGTGGCGTCGAGGTGATCTCACCAACAACTACATAAAAGAGATTTTCGATGTCGGCGAAACTCAAGTATTCCAGAACTGCAATGATAAAATTGTGACGACAACACCTCGGAGCTCAACTCCCCGGGACACTGCCACAACCCCTAAATGTCAGGAGGCACCAAGAACAATGTTCTTGTCACAAAACCATCAGAACGATTCCAAGATACCCGCGTGATCCTAATTTTTTTTAGTGAAATTTGAGGAGAGGAAAGTCAAAACATCTACGTCAGGAGGCCTCACCAGAGCGACGAAGGGACTGTGGAGTAAAAAGAATCCTACTCTCCGATATATATAATCGTAAGACTCAAAACATTTTTGTTCTAGATTCAACAACGTCAGCGATTCGATCAAGCAGGGGGCTCCTAAGTCGGGGATGGCTCTGATTACCAACTTGTAACGCCCACGATGCGGCTATATCTCTCACGTGTCGAGGCACGACTTAGAGGCATAACCGCATTGTAGGTTTTGTCGCAAGAAGGGTCATCTTCACACAATCCCATGTAATGAACAAGAATGGGATAAAGAGTTGGCTTACAATCGCCACTTCACACAAATAACAAGTTAAACATACGTCATCCAGAATACAATCAAGGTCCGTCTACGGAACCAAAATAAGGAAGACAACCCCAAATGCTAGAGCCCCGATCGTCCCAACTGGGCTCTGTTGGAGAACGTAGCAGAAATTCAAAATTTTCTACGCATCACCAAGATCAATCTATGGAGTAATCTAGCAACAAGGGGAAGGGGAGTGCATCTACATACCCTTGTAGATCGCGATGCGGAAGCATTGCAAGAACGCGGATGAAGGAGTCGTACTCATAGCGATTCAGATCGCGGTTGATTCCGATCTAAGCGCCGAACCACGGCGCCTCCGCGTTCAACACACGTGCAGCCCGGTGACGTCTCCCACGCCTTGATCCAGCAAGGAGAGAGGGAGAGGTTGGGGAAGACTCCGTCCAGCAGCAGCACGACGGCGTGGTGGTGGTGGTGGAGGAGCGCGGTACTCCAGCAGGGCTTCGCCAAGCACTACGAGAGACGAGGAGGGAGAGGGGTAGGGCTGCGACTGGGAGAGAATAACTCGTGTATTGTGCAGCCCCTAGACCTCAACTATATATAGGGGGAGGGGAGGGGGCTGCGCCCCCTCTAGGGTTCCCACCCCAAAGGGTGCGGCAGCCTAGAACCCATCTAGGGTGGCGGCCAGAAGGGGGAGAGGGGGAGGCGCACCTGGGGTGGGCCTTAGGGCCCATCTGCCCTAGGGTTTGCCCCCCTCTTCTCTTGAGGCACCTTGGGCCTTGGTGGGAGGCGCCACAGCCCACCTAGGGGCTGGTCCCTTGCCACTATTGGCCCACGCAAGCCTCTGGGGCTGGTGGCCCCTCCCGGTGGACCCCCGGACCCTTCCGGTGGTCCCGGTACATTACCGGTGATGCCCGGAACACTTCCGGTGGCCAAATCCTCACTTCCTATATATCAATCTTTACCTCTGGACCATTCCAGAACTCCTCGTGACGTCCGGGATCTCATTCGGGACTCCGAACAACATTCGGTAACCGCGTACATACTTTCCCTATAACCCTAGCGTCATCGAACCTTAAGTGTGTAGACCCTACGGGTTCGGGAACCATGCAGACATGACCAAGACGTTCTCCAGTCAATAACCAACAGCGGGATCTGGATACCCATGTTGGCTCCCACATGTTCCACGATGATCTCATCGGATGAACCACAATGTCGGGGATTCAATCAATCACGTATACAATTCCCTTTGTCTATCGGTATGTTACTTATCCGAGATTCGATCGTCGGTATCCCGATACCTTGTTCAATCTCGTTTCCGGCAAGTCTCTTTACTCGTTCCGTAACACATCATCCCGTGATCAACTCCTTGGTCACATTGTGCACATTATGATGATGTCCTACCGAGTGGGCCCAGAGATACCTCTCCGTTTACACGGAGTGACAAATCCCAGTCTCGATTCGTGCCAACCCAACAGACACTTTCGGAGATACCTGTAGTGCACCTTTATAGCCACCCAGTTACGTTGTGACGTTTGGTACACCCAAAGCATTCCTACGGTATCCAGGAGTTGCACAATCTCATGGTCTAAGGAAATGATACTTGACATTAGAAAAGCTCTGAGCAAACGAACTACACGATCTTGTGCTAGGCTTAGGATTGGGTCTTGTCCATCACATCATTCTCCTAATGATGTGATCCCGTTATCAACGACATCCAATGTCCATGGTCAGGAAACCGTAACCATCTATTGATCAACGAGCTAGTCAACTAGAGGCTTACTAGGGACATGGTGTTATCTATGTATCCACACATGTATTTGAGTTTCCTATCAATACAATTCTAGCATGGATAATAAAAGATTATCATGAACAAGGAAATATAATAATAACCAATTTATTATTGCCTCTAGGGCATATTTCCAACAATCTCCCACTTGCACTAGAGTCAATAATCTAGTTCACATCACCATGTGATTAACACTCACAGGTCACATCACCATGTGACCAACATCCAAAGAGTTTACTAGAGTCAACAATCTAGTTCACTTCACTATGTGATTAACACTCAATGAGTTCTGGTTTGATCATGTTATGCTTGTGAGAGAGGTTATTAGTCAACGGGTCTGAACCTTTTAGATCCGTGTGTGCTTTACGAATATCTATGTCATCTTGTGGATGCTACCACGCGCTACTTGGAGCCATTTCAAATAACTGCTCTACTATACGAATCCGGTTTACTACTCAGAGTCATCCAGATTAGTGTCAAAGTTCGCATCGACGTAACCCTTTACGACGAACCCCTTTTCACCTCCATAATCAAGAAAATTCCTTAGTCCACTAGATACTAAGGATAAGTTCGACCGCTGTCATGTGATCCATTCCCGGATCACTATTGTACCCCTTGACCAACTCATGGCAAGGCACACTTCATGTGCGGTACACAGCATAGCACACTGTAGAGCCTACGTCTGAAGCATAGGGGACGACCTTCGTCCTTTCTCTCTCTTCTGCTGTGGTCAGGTCTTGAGTCTTACTCAATACTCACACCTTGTAACACAGCCAAGAACTCCTTCTTTGCTGATCTATTTTGAACTCTTTCAAAATCATGTCAAGGTGTGCGTTCTTTGAAAGTATCATCAGGCGTCTTGATCTATCTCTATAGATCTTGATACCCAATACGTAAGCAGCTTTATCCAGGTCTTCCTTTGAAAAACTCCTTTCAAACAACCCTTTATGCTTTCCAGAAATTCTACATCATTTCGGATCAACAATATGTCATTCACATATACTTATCAGAAATGTTGTAGCGCTCCCACTCACTTTATTGTAAATACAAGTTTCCAACAAACTTTGTATAAACCCAAAAACTTTGATCACTCCATCAAAGCGTATATTCTGACTCCGAGATGCTTGCTCTAGTCCATGGAAGGATCGCTGGAGCTAGCATACCTTTTAGCATCCTTAGGATCGACAAAACCTTTCTGATTGTATCACATACAACCTTTCCTTACGAAAACTGGTAAGGAAACTTGTTTTTGACATCCATCTGCCAGATTTCATAAATGCAGCTAATGCTAACATGATTCCGACGGACTTAAGCATCGCTACAGATGAGAAAATCTCATCGTAGTCAACTCCTTGAACTTGTGAAAATATTCTTTGCCACAAGTCGAGCTTCATAGACGGTAACATTACCGTCCACGTCCGTCTTCTTCTTAAAGATCCATTTATCTCAATGGCTTGCCAATCATCGGGCAAGCTCACCAAAGTCCATGCTTTGTTCTGATACATGGATCCTATCTCGGATTTCATGGCCTCGAGCCATTCGTCGGAATCCGGGCCCACCATCGCTTCTCCATAGCTCGTAGGTTCATTGTTGTCTAGCAACATGACTTCCAAGACAGGATTACGTACCACTCTGAAGTAGTACGCATCCTTATCGACCTACAAGGTTTGGTAGTGACTTGATCCGAAGTTTCATGATCACTATCATAAGCTTCCACTTCAATTGGTGTAGGTGCCACAGGAACAACTTCCTGTGCCCTCCTACACACTAGTTGAAGTTATGGTTCAATAACCTCATCAAGTCTCCACCATCCTCCCACTCAATTCTTTCGAGAGAAACTTTTCCTCGAGAAAGGACCCGTTTCTAGAAGCAATTACTTTTGCTTCCAGATCTGAAATAGGAGGTATACCCAAATGTTTTGGGTATTCTATGAAGATGCATTTATCCGCTTTGGGTTCGAGCTTATCAGCCTGAAACATTTTCACATAAGCGTCGCAGCCCCAAACTTTTAAGAAACGACAGCTTAGGTTTCTCTAAACGGTGTCGTCTCAACGGAATTGCGTGGTGCCCTATTTAAAGTGAATGCGGTTATCTCTAATGCCTAACCCATAAACGATAGTGGTAATTCGATAAGAGACATCATGGCATGCACCATATCCAATAGGGTGCAGTTATGATGTTCGGACACACCATCACATTGTGGTGTTCCAGGCGGTATTAATTGTGAAACACTTTCCACAATGTCTTAATTGTGTGCCAGACTCGTAACTTAGATATCTCTATGATCATATCATAGACATTTTATCCTCTTGTCACGACGATCTTCAACTTCACTCTGAAATTACTTGAACCTTTCAATAATTCAGACTTGTGTTTCATCAAGTAAATATTCTCAGCATCTACTCAAATCATCCGTGAAGTAAGAACATATCGATATCCACTGCGTGCCTCAGCACTCATTGGACTGCACACATCAAATGTATTACTTCCAACAAGTTGCTCTCTTGTTCCATCTTACTGAAAACGAGGCCTTTCAGTCATCTTGCCCATGTGGTATGATTTGCATGTCTCAAGTGATTCAAAATCAAGTGAGTCCAGACGATCCATCTGCATGGAGTTTCTTCATGCATATATACCAATAGACATGGTTCGCATGTCTCAATCTTTTCAAAATGAGTGAGTCCAAAGATCCATCTACATGGAGCTTCTTCATGCGTTCTATACCAATATGACTCAAACGGCAGTGCCACAAGTATGTGGTACTATCATTACTATTTTATATCTTTTGGCACGAACATGTGTATCACTGCGATCGAGATTCATTTTAGGTGCAAGACCATTGAAGGTATTATTCAAATAAACAGAGTAACCATTATTCTCCTTAAATGAATAATCGTATTGCGATAAACATAATCCAATCATGTTTACGCTCAACGCAAACACCAATCTCGATGGTAGAGGGAGCATGCGATGCTTGATCACATCAACCTTGGAAACACTTCCAACACACATCGTCATCTCACCTTTAGCTAGTCTCCATTTATTCCGCAGCTTTTATTTCGAGTTACTAACACTTAGCAACCGAACTGGTATCTAATACCCTGGTGCTGCTAGGAGTACTAGTAAAGTACACATTCATATAATGTATATCCAATATACTTCTGTCGACCTTGCCTGCCTTCTCATCTACCAAGTATCTAGGGTAGTACTACTTCAGTGAACGTTCCCCTCATTACGGAAGCACTTAGTCTCGGGTTTGGGTTCAACCTTGGGTTTCTTCACTAGAGCAGCAACTGATTTGCCGTTTCATGAAGTATCCCTTCTTGCCCTTGCCCTTCTAGAAACTAGTGGTTTTACTAACCATCAACAATTGATGCTCCTTCTTGATTTCTACTTTTGCGGTGTCAAACATCGCGAGTTGCTCAAGGATCATCATATCTATCCCTGATATGTTATAGTTCATCACGAAGCTCTAATAGCTTGGTGGTAGTGACTATGGAGAACCATCACTATCTCATCTGGAAGATTAACTCCCACTCGATTCAAGCGATTGTGGTACTCAGACAATCTGAGCACATGCTCAACGATTGAGCTTTTCTCCCTTAGTTTGCAGGCTTAAGAAACTTGTCAGAGGTCTCATACCTCTTGACGTGGGCACTAGTCTGAAATCCCAATTTCAGTCTTCGGAACATCTCATATGTTCTGCGACATTTCAAAACCGTCTTTGGTGCCACAATTCTAAACCGTTAGCATTACACACTGAACTATCACGTAGTCATCAAAACGTGTATGTCAGATGTTTCGCAACATCTACAGACGACGCTGAGGTTCAGCACACCGAGCGGTGCATTAAGGACATAAGCCTTCTGTGCAGCAATGAGGACAATCCTCAGTTTACGGACCCAGTCCGCATAATTGCTACTATCAACTTTCAATTAAATTTTCTCTAGGAACATATCTTAAACAGTAGAACTAAATCGTAAGCTATGACATAATTTGCAAAGACCTTTTGACTATGTTCATGATAATGAAGTTCATCTGATTATTGAACTCCCACTCATATAGACATCCCTCTAGTCATCTAAGTGATACATGATCCGAGTCAAACTAGGCCGTGTCCGATCATCACGTGAGACGGACTAGTCATCATCGGTGAACATCTCCATGTTGATCGCATCTACTATACGATTCATGTTCGACCTTTCGATCTCTTGTGTTCCGAGGCCATGTCTGTACATGCTAGGCTCGTCAAGTCAACCTAAGTGTTTTGCATGTGTTCCGAGGCCATGTCTGTACATGCTAGGCTCGTCAACACCCGTTGTATTCGAACGTTAGAATCTATCACACCCGATCATCATGTGGTGCTTCGAAACAACGAACCTTCACAATGGTGCACAGTTAGGGGGAACACGTCTCTTGAAATTTTAGTGAGGGATCATCTTATTTATGCTACCGTCGTTCTAAGCAAATAAGATGTAAACATGACAAACATCACATGCAAATCATAAAGTGACATGATATGGCCAATACCATCTTGCGCCTTTGATCTCCATCTTTGAGGCGCGGCATGATCACCTTCGTCACCGGCATGACACCATGATCTCCATCATCGTGTCTTTATGAAGTTGTCTCGCCAATTATTACTTCTACTACTATGGCTAACGGTTAGCAATAAAGTAAAGTAATTACATGGCGTTTTCATTGACACGCAGGTCATACAATAAATTAAGACAACTCCTATGGCTCCTGCCGGTTCTCATACTCATCGACATGCAAGTCGTGATTCCTATTACAAGAACATGATCAATCTCATACATCACATATATCATTCATCACATCCTTTTGGCCATATCACATCACATAGCATACCCTGCAAAAACAAGTTAGACGCCCTCTAATTGTTGTTGCATGTTTTACGTGGCTGCTATGGGATTCTAGCAAGAGCGTTTCTTACCTACGCAAAAGCCACAACGTGATATGCCAATTTATATTTACCCTTCATAAGGACCCTTTTCATCGAATCCGATCCGACTAAAGTGGGAGAGACAGACACCCGCTAGCCACCTTATGCAACTAGTGCATGTCAGTCGGTGGAACCTGTCTCACGTAAGTGTACGTGTAAGGTCGGTCCGGGCCGCTTCATCCCACGATGCCGCCGAATCAAGATAAGACTAGTAACGGCAAGTAAATTGACAAAATCGACGCCCACAACTACTTTGTGTTCTACTCGTGCATAGAAACTACGCATAGACCTAGCTCATGATGCCACTGTTGGAGAACGTAGCAGAAATTCAAAATTTTCTACGCATCACTAGATCAATCTATGGAGTAATCTAGCAACGAGGGGAAGGGGAGTGCATCTACATACCCTTGTAGATCGCGATGCGGAAGCGTTGCAAGAACGCGGATGAAGGAGTCGTACTCGTAGCGATTCAGATCGCGGTTGATTCCGGTCTAAGCGCCGAACCACGGCGCCTCCGCGTTCAACACACGTGCAGCCCGGTGACGTCTCCCATGCCTTGATCCAGCAAGGAGAGAGGGAGATGTTGGGGAAGACTCCGTCCAGCAGCAGCACGACGGCGTGGTGGTGGTGGAGGAGCGCGGTACTCCAGCAGGGCTTCGCCAAGCACTACGAGAGACGAGGAGGGAGAGGGGTAGGGCTGCGACTGGGAGAGAATAACTTGTGTATTGTGCAGCCCCTAGACCTCAACTATATATAGGGGGAGGGGAGGGGGCTCCGCCCCCTCTAGGGTTCCCACCCCAAAGGGTGCGGCAGCCTAGAACCCATCTAGGGTGGCGGCCAGAAGGGGGAGAGGGGGAGGCGCACCTGGGGTGGGCCTTAGGGCCCATCTGCCCTAGGGTTTGCCCCCCTCTTCTCTTGAGGCGCCTTGGGCCTTGGTGGGAGGCGCCCCAGCCCACCTAGTGTCAATGAAATTCAAGTGTCAAGTTCTCTCCAACCGGACGTTATAAAATTCCCATCTGCCACATAACCGCGGGCACGGCTCTCGAAAGTTTATACCCTGCAGGGGTGTCCCAACTTAGCCCATCACAAGCTCTCACGGTCAACGAAGGATATTCCTTCTCCTGGGAAGACCCGGTCAGTCTCGGAATCCCGGTTTACAAGACATTTCGACAATGGTAAAACAAGACCAGCAAAGCCGCCCGATATGCCGACAAATCCCGATAGGAGCTGCACATATCTCGTTCTCAGGGCACACCGGATAAGTCAAGCTACGAGTAAAACCAGTCCTCAAGTTGCCCCGAGGTGGCCCCGCAGGTTGCTCGGTTCGGACCAACACTCGAAGGAGCACTGGCCCGGGGGGGTTAAATAAAGATGACCCTTGAGTCTGCAGAACCCAAGGGAAAAAAGGCTTAGGTGGCAAATGTTAAAACCAAGGTTGGGCCTTGCTGGAGTAGTTTTATTCAAAGCGAACTGTCAAGGGGGTCCCATAAATCACCCAACTGCGTAAGGAACATAAAATCAAGGAACATAACAATGGTATGACGAAAACTAGGGCGGCAAGAGTGGAACAAAACACCAGGCATAAGGCCGAGCCTTCCACCCTTTACCAAGTATATAGATGCATTAATTAAGGTAAGAGATATTGTGATATCCCAACATATCCATGTTCCAACATGGAGCAAACTTCATCTTCACCTGCAACTAGCAACGCTATAAGAGGGGCTGAGCAAAAGCGGTAACATAGCCAAACAACGGTTTGCTAGGAAAGGTGGGTCAGAGGCTTGACATGGCAATATGGGAGGCATGATATAGCAAGTGGTAGGTAGTGCGGCATAGCAATAGAGCGAACAACTAGCAAGCAAAGATAGAAGTGATTTCGAGGGTATGGTCATCTTGCCTAAGATCCCGCAAGGAAGAAGAACGAGTCCATGAAGAAGACAAACGGACGTAGTCGAACGAATCCTCACAACTCCGGAGCGAAACCAAAGCTAACGAGAGAAGCAAACCGGAAAGAAGCAAACAACATGGTAAGCAACCATCACATAAACATGGCATGATGCACAATCAAGTATGATGCATGTCCGATTTAATGAGGCATGGCATAGCAAAATGCACAAACAAAACTACAAATTAAGTGGAGCTCAATAAGCAGCTCGTTGAATATTGATGAAACACCACATTCAATCATTTAGTTCGCTCTCGTTTATGGTACTCATCAATATTAAATGTTGTTAAACATGGCAAGAGGGTGAAGCATAAATAAACTAACTATTTAGGCAAGTTTAAATGAGGCCGGAACAACAAACAAAAATTCCGGAAAATCCCCATATGCGTATTCTGGATTTGGTACTGTTCTGCCCTAAACAGAATTTTAATGTTGTTAAACAGCAAAATGAAGTGCACCATGTTAATCTATGCATTTTATCACCCCATTTACATATAAAGTTTATTAAATTTGGAGCTACGGTTATTTAGTTATGAATTAAAGCATTTTAGCATGGCATTTGAGCAAATTAATTCAAACAGCATTTTAAACATTTTAAACTTTGATGAACGTTGGATATTATGAAACTAGATGGAATTCTAAGCATTTTACATGTTTGAAGTTTTAACATGTGGTGCATGGTTATTTAGTTATTAAATGCATGAACAGCAAGGGGTTTTCTGCAATTCTGTAAAACCTGGGATAAATGCTAAAACGTCCAGAACTGAAAAAAAAACGATGCGGGCTGAAACTGGAGGCTCGGGGAGCTGCTCACATTGGGCCAAGCCCAGTCGGTGGAGAGGCAAGGCTGGCAGGCCGACGCAGGGGAGCTGCCGGGCCGAAGCAGAGGAGCGGCTGGGCCGGATCTGGCGAAGGGGAGGTGGCCCAGGCGCGTGCGGTCGAGGGGCGTGGTCAATGCAGGCAGGGGATCGGGCAGGACTTGGCGCTGGCCTCGTCCTCGAAGCAGAGGAAGCAGGGGCGCGACGGCAGACCTCCGGGAAGAAGATAGCGGCGGCGAGATGGTGGGGTCGGCAGGCGCGAGAAGTGGTGGGTCGGCGAGGCAACCGGCGACGGGGAGAGCCCGGCCACGAGGATCCATGGCAAGGTCTCTGCAGAATAACAAAGTGAGAGAGATGAACTGATCAAGAGATGCAGAGAGAAGACGGCGGGAAGAAGCAGAATGCGAAGAAGAGGAGGCAGGGCACGGCGACATGACCTGCTGGTCACCGGCGGCGGCAGGATGAGGTGGCGTCGGGGTTCACACGGGGGTCGAAGAGGAGGCATCGGGCGTGGAACGCGGGCGGCTGCTCGCTGGTCTTGGCGCGGGCGAGCAGAGGGACTCGGCGTCGAGGGACGAAGGGGATGGACAGGTCCGAGGCTCTGCGACGCGGATCGGGCGGAACTCACGGCGATGCAACGAGCGGGAGCTATGGGAGACCTTCCATGGCGGCGCTGCAAAGACAACAGAGAGAGAGAGAGAGCAGCGTGAGAGAGAGAAACAGAAGCAGGGGGAACCAGAGAAAGGGAAGAAGGGGCGCGAGGAGCGGCGACCTGCTGGTGGTGCCCGACGACGAAGGGAGCTCCGGTGGTGCTGCTGCTTGCGGCGGCGCGCGGGAAGCACGGGAGGAGGGCGATGGGGGTCGGCGTGGAGTGGATCGAGGAGCTGCTCTGGTTGGCCGGGCGAGCAAATCGGGGAGGAGCAGTGGAGAGCGCTGGTTGGTGGGTGGAGGAAAACAAGGAGAAGGGGGATCCCGAGGTGGATCGAGACCGGGTGGCGGCAGCGAGGAGGAAGGATAGGACACCTGTCCCAGAATTTAGGGTTGCCCCATTCGGGTGGATTAGGTTAGGGGTATTCGGTCCGTCCGATTGTAATCGGGCGGTCGAGAATAAGTAGGCTAGGGCGTCCAATTAAGAAAATGGAGATGTTTTATAGATGTTTGGGGATGACCCGGACCCAACGGTGATGACTGAGCGGGTCGGGTTCGGGGGAGCTTCGGACGCGCACGAGGGGTCGATGCACTGTGCAAAGAGGGGTTAGGCGAACGAGGTCAAGTGTGTGGTTGGATTGAGAATGGTCAAGGAAGACAAATGGTCTGACGACATGCCACGGAGACAAGGAGAAGCGGCAACTACGAACGACTACGAGTTTTATGAAAACATGCGGATGCAATGCATATGATGCGATGATGAATGCAACAAACAAATAAATACACGCGACGATAACGAAAAACAAGGAAGGCGTCTGGAGCGTCGGTCTCGGGGCGTTACAGGCTCGCACGGATGATAAACCGGCCAGTCCAGCCAAGGCTGATGATAAACCGTCCACTCCAATGAAGGCTGCTAATGTTACAGAAGATGACATTATGATTACCGGCGTTAGCCACACCGCTCCTGGCAACCCGGTCGCTTTATCCAAACATAGCGCCAAGGATGAGCTTTCTGCTATGGGCAAAGGCAAATGGAACACCGATTTGTCCAGCTACGCCCATCTCAACGCCCAAGACATTCACTCTAGCTTCTTGAACCGTCTGTACACCAGTCACAATTATGAAGCCAGTTTAGTAAATCTGATGAAGGAGCGATATGAGGTAACCACACAACTGTTTCTCTTATGTCCAATTTCAAATGTCAACTCCAGTAGCCCCCAAGGGCCGGTTTATAATGTTAATCTGAACCGGGACTTTGTAATATCTTAAGTTTGCATGCTTAGCCTCCAGGGACCGGGTTATCTTTTTAAGATGAACCGGTACTTTAGAAGAATTCCCATCTCAGTACTTTGAGCAAACATACATTATCCCCCAAGTGCCAAGAGTAATACTTGTATTGTTCTTGATACTTGTAGAAATTTCCGAGAACAAGCAAATATGCATTAGCCCCCAAGTATCAGGTGCATAACTTGTTATGTGCTTGGTACTTCAAATATGTACCATCAACTCATAATATGTCTGTTTCTTATAGGCTGAGATGACCAAAAAGGAATCTCAAAACGCCGATCTTCAAGAAAACATCAAGTCCCAGCAAGCCGAAACCTCCAAGGCAAAGGATGAGCTGACCAGCGCTTTAGCCACTATGGAAAAGCTAAAGGAGAGTTTCAACAAGGAGCGGGCGGATTGGGACACAGAAAAATCCGCTTTGCAAAAAAGAGCAGAGGACGCAGAAGCAACTCTTAAACCGGCAGTAGATGAGCTGACTGGCGTAAAGCGGCAGATACATGCCATGACGGCTGCTGTGTTTGGTAAACATCCTTGCTTCACATTTTCAACATATCTTCCCATACACTGCCGGTTTACTGATGCTTGTAATTATGCAGGGACTCGCATTAGTCATCTGGGCTCTGACGTACAGAAAAAATTGAAGGCTGCCTATACTCTTATAGAGCAGTTATATACCGGTGCACAACGGATCATCTGTACCGCTTCACACAACAAACCTCCCCCCACTTTAATCAAGGAAACCTTAGAAATGTTGTCTATGTTGCCTGCCCGGGTAGAAGAGCTAAAGAGGTCTGCTGCAAGGGCGGGTGCTCTGACCGCACTAACCCGAGCAAAAGCATGGGTACCTGACCTTGATCCGGTGGAAGTGGCCAAAGGCTATCCCAGCTTAAAAGAAGACGGATCAGAAATTGGCAATGATGACCTCCGAGCCATAAACCGGGAAGTACGTCCACTGGCTTGTCAACTGGCTGAAGAAGCTGATCTCTCATATTACCAGGTGAGTTATGACGACAAAAACAAACGGGTTGCTGCACCAACTCCTGAAGCGCAAAATCTTATCCCGCCAATCCGTAAGCACACCTATGCCCCTGACATTGAACCGTCCACCCTTATAAGCGATGAAGCTGTATTCCAAGCCCTAACTGGGATCGACTGGGCAACCATTGACTTCCAGCCACTGGGTAGAGAGGAAGATGATGAACCAGTGCAAGGTGATCCGCAACCGTCAAGTCAAGCTGGTGAGGAATCATGATCCGGAGGCCGGTTTAGTCTCCCATGTGCTGCAATGCTTGTCGAGAAACAATTATCCTTTTGGGCACTGAAACGCCTTGTAATAGGCTAGTTAAAACACTTGGTTTGTTATGCCATCGTGCATATTTATTTGTGCCTCACACTTGTTAATCCGCCATGCTTAAGACATATGATGTTCATAATCCATAGCAATTTATTCAATCTATTCCTGCACACAAGAAGTTGATCGTGTCCTGGCGGCTTACCGCCGGACGGGTCATGATGCCCAGACATATAGCCAGGGTTTATAACCAAGGCTGTGAAAAGATAATCAAATATGGAAATAAGTGATACCTATGACCTTGAGTCATAATGTTGGCTGACCAACTGTTGTAATGACGGTGATAACCCTAATCTGGAGCAATAATACCTCCTGTCATATTATACGGGTTTATGATAAAACCGTTTCGGGTTGTGATAAACACCGGTTTATCCATATTCAATTCTGGCGACTTATAGCCGAAACCAGACCGGGTTAATAATCCCCTGATCATATACTGACAACTTGTAGTTGAAAGTCAAGTCGGGTTAATGAACGCGGTTTATCAAAACATTATAAATGTCACCAAAAGAGAAAAACTGGGCAAATAAAAGCATATGAAAAACTTGTAGTCGAGGCTTTTCATGGGCTGCCATGCCCCAAATTCGAGGCTTTTCATGGGCTGCCAGTCCACTGAGTTAAACCATTTTACAAAGCCTTTTAAGATGGTCCTCAATCCTTAACCAATCATCGTTTTAATTTTGACAAGTTCAGGGTCTTATCAGATTGACTTGTCGAAGTTCGGCAGGTCATACCAGGTTTACCTGGACGGAGTGACTTACTTAAAAAAGGCAGGCTAACCCGGGGTTTTAGGTGTATACACCAGGCTTCCAAGCCGTGGCTTGATAGCCTATTACAAGTGTAGATTCTTTGTTCGTTGCAATAGCAAAGAATCCCCACGCAATATTTTGAGCTGTGCTTAGTGGGTGCCTATGTTTGAGTTGCTCTTTTGCAACACTCTCTTTGGGCCCGAAGTAATTTGGCTTTGAGCCGATCAAGAGGTGTGACTATGGTTCGAATACGACCAAGCCCCCAAGTGATTTTTCTGGTGGCTTTGCGCTGATCAAGAGGTGTAGCTATGGTTCAAATACAACCAAGCCCCCAAGTGATTTTTATATAAAGCTTTATAAGCTGAATCAAGGTGTAAAACGGACGCCGCTTTATGAACAGAAGACCCCATGTAACCACACATGATATAAGAAAAACAACAGATACCCTGCTTTAGCTGAGGCTCCGGTTTATTATATTGATCATAATATATACATTGTCATAACTATGTACATAAGCAGAGCCTATGGCTCAGGTATAGTAAGGCCGAAGATGAGCGATATTCCACGGCCGGTGGGTCTCCTCCTCCGATTTACGTGAGTCTTTGCGCTCTCGAACATCAATAAGGTAGTATGACCCGTTATGCAGATTCTTGCTGACCACAAAAGGTCCTTCCCAAGGCGGGGATAACTTGTGCATATCAGTTTGATCCTGAATGAGTCGGAGCACCAGATTGCCTTCTTGAAAAGTTCTGGTTCTAACCCGGCGGCTGTGATAACGACGCAGATCTTGCTGATAAATCGCCGAACGGGCTGCTGCAATGTCACGCTCCTCGTCGAACACATCAAGTGCTTCCTGTCATGCCTTCTCATTGTCAGCTTCAACATACGCCGCCACACGAGGCAAGTCATGACGGATGTCACTAGGGAGAATTGCCTCCGCTCCATAAACCATGAAAAAGGGTGTGTAACCCGTGGATCTGTTGGGCGTGGTATTGATGCTCCATAACACAGAAGGTAACTCCTCCACCCAACAACCCGGCGTCTGTTGCAAAGGAACCATAAGCCGGGGCTTGATGCCTCTCAAGATTTCTTGATTGGCTCGCTCCGCTTGACCATTAGATTGGGGTGAGCCACTGATGACACGTCAAGCCGGATGTGCTCACGTTGACAGAACTCCTTCATAGCACCTTTGGATAGATTGGTACCATTATCAGTTATAATGCTGTGTGGAAAGCCAAACCGGAAAATCACCTTTTTGAGGAATTGAACCGCCGTAGCTACATCACACTTACTGACTGGCTCCGCCTCCACCCACTTAGTGAACTTATCAACAGCCACCAAAAGGTGGGTCTTCTTGTCCTTGGATCTTTTAAAGGGCCCAACCATATCCAGCCCCCAAGTCGCAAACGGCCAAGTGATTGGAATCATCCTCAATTCTTGAGCCGGTACATGAGCGCGTCGTGAGAATTTTTGACATCCATCACACCTTTTGACCAAGTCCTCAGCATCAGCATGAGCCGTCAGCCAATAGAAACCATGACGAAACGCCTTGGCTACCAGAGATTTTGAACCGGCGTGGTGACCACAATCTCCTTCGTGGATCTCACGCAAAATTTCGCGGCCTTCTTCAGGAGATACACAACGCTGAAACGCCCCTGTCACACTACAATGATGTAACTCTCCATTGATAATAGTCATGGACTTGGACCGCCAGATTATCTGCCTGGCCGAAGTTTCATCCTCTGGTAACTCGCCCCGGTTCATACACGCCAAATATGGAACCGTCCAATCCGGGATAACATGAAGAGCTGCCACCAACTGAGCCTCCGGGTCAGGAACAGCCAAATCCTCCTCTGTCGGGAGCTTGACGGACGGATTATGCAGCACATCCAGGAAGACATTGGGTGGGACCGGTTTACGTTGGGAACCCAAACGGTTTAAGGCGTCCGCCGCTTCGTTCTTTCGCCGGTCCACATGATCGACTTGATAACCTTTGAAGTGACCCGCAACAAGATCCACTTCACGACGATATGCCGCCATGAGTGGGTCATTGGAATCCCAAGTACCAGACACTTGTTGAGCCACCAGGTCCGAATCACCGAAGCACTTAACCCGGCTTAAATTCATCTCCTTAGCCATCCGAAGACCGTGGAGTAAGGCCTCATATTCCGCTGCATTGTTAGTACAAGGGAACATTAAACGGAGAACATAACAAAACTTATCACCTCGTGGGGAAGTTAATACGACTCCAGCCCCCGAGCCCTCCAATTTCCTGGACCCATCAAAATGAATAGTCCAATAAGTATGATCCGGCTTCTCTTCTGGCGCCTGTAACTCTGTCCAATCATTGATGAAGTCCACAAGTGCCTGTGATTTGACCGCCGTCCGGGGCACATATTTTAACCCGTGAGGCCCAAGCTCAATAGCCCACTTGGCGACCCGACCAGTTGCTTCCCTGTTCTGAATTATATCTCCCAAAGGAGCAGAACTGACCACAGTGATGGGATGACCCTGGAAATATTGCTTAAGCTTCCGGCTCGCCATGAAAACTCCATACACCAGCTTCTGCCAATGTGGGTACCTTTGCTTGGACTCAATAAGTACCTCACTGATATAATAAACCGGCCGTTGAACCGGATACTCCTTTCCGGCCTCCTTGCGCTCCACCACAATAGCCACGTTAACGGCCCGGGCATTAGCAGCCACATATAACAATAATGGCTCTTTATCAATAGGAGCAGCAAGGACCAGCGGATTAGCCAGCTGCCGCTTTAAGTTATCAAATGCTTCATTGGCGGCGTCACTCCAAACGAAGTCATCCGTCTTCTTCAGCATCTGATATAAAGGGATGGCCTTCTCACCAAGGCGACTGATAAACCGGCTCAAGGCGGCAATCCGGCCCGCCAGGCGTTGGACATCATTGATACACTTTGGTTTAGCCAAAGAAGTTATAGCCTTGATTTTTTCCGGATTAGCTTCAATGCCCCTGTTAGACACCAAAAAGCCCAAGAGTTTGCCTGCTGGTACACCAAAGACACACTTGGCCGGATTAAGCATCATTTTATAAACCTGGAGGTTATCAAAGGTCTCCTTCAAGTCATCTATCAATGTCTCCTTCTTTCTGGATTTCACCACAATATCATCCACATAAGCATGAACATTGCGGCCGATCTGATCATGAAGACAATTCTGCACATAGCGCTGATAAGTCGCCTGTGCACTCTTAAGCCCAAAAGGCATAGATACATAGCAGAAGGCTCCAAAAGGAGTTATAAACGTTGTCTTCTCCTGGTCCTTAACTGCCATTTTGATCTGATGGTAACCAGAATACGCATCCAGAAAACTCAAACGCTCACAACCCGTCGTAGCATCAATGATTTGATCAATACGAGGGAGGGCAAAAGGGTCTGCTGGACAGGCCTTGTTGAGATCTGTGTAGTCCACACACATACGCCAAGTGCCGTTCTTCTTAAGTACCAGCACCGGATTAGCCAACCATTCAGGATGAAATACTTCAACGATGAATCCAGCCGCCAAGAGCCTGGCTACCTCCTCACCAATAGCCTTGCGTCTTTCTTCATTGAACCGGCGAAGAAACTGCTTATCCGGTTTATACTTGGGATCGACATTGAGAGTGTGCTTAGCGAGTTCTCTCGGTACACCTGGCATGTCAGAAGGTTTCCACGCAAAGATGTCCCGATTCTCATGGATGAACTCGATGAGCGCGCTTTCCTATTTCGGATCCAAGTTAGCGTTGATGCTAAATTGCTTGGATGAATCGCCAGGAACGAAATCGACAAGCTTAGTCTCATCAGCCGATTTAAACTTCAAGGCCGGATCATGCTCTGTAGTTGGCTTTTTCAAAGAAGTCATATCCGCCGGATCAACATTGTCCTTATAGAACTTCAACTCCTCTGTTGTGCAAACCGACTCAGCATAAGCCGCATCACCTTCTTCACATTCTAAAGTGATCTTGCGGCTCCCATGGACCGTGATGGTCCCCTTATGGCCTGGCATCTTGAGCTGCAGATAGACATAACAGGGCCTCGCCATGAACTTAGCATAAACCGACCGTCCAAACAGGGCATGATACGGGCTCTTGATTTTCACTACTTCAAAAGTCAATGTCTCTGATCTCGAGTCATGCTCATTTCCAAAAGCCACCTCCAGAGCTATCTTACCAACAGGATATGTCGATTTACCAGGCACTACACCATGGAAGACCGTATTGGACGGCTTAACATTTTTATCTGTTAACTCCATGCGACGGAAGGTTTCGTAATAAAGGATATTGATACTACTCCCCCCATCCATGAGTACCTTAGTGAACTTATAACCTCCAACCTGAGGCGCCACCACCAATGCCAGATGACCCGGATTATCAACCCGGGGTGGATGATCCTCTCTACTCCACACAATCGGCTGCTCAGACCAGCGCAAGTAACGGCGCACCACCGGTTCAACGGAATTCACTGCCCTTTTATGAAGTTTCTGATCGCGCTTGCATAGACTAGTGGTGAAGACATGATACTGCCCACTATTCAACTGCTTTGGGTTGCTCTGGTAGCCCGACTGTTGTTGTTGCTGCTGATTGCCCTGATGATTATAACCACCTTGATTGCCCCGATTGCCTTGATTACCATGTCCGCTCTGATTACCGTGAAAACCTGAACTGCCTCCACCGTAACCCGGCCCATGAGATCCAGGGCATGAACCGCCGCCCGGTCCGTGATCATACTGAAAAAAGTCAGAATTTTTGAACTCCTGCATGGTATAACAATCTTTCCAGAGGTGCGTGGACGGTTTGTCCTGCGTCCCGTGCTTTGGGCAAGGCTGGTTTAACAGATAAGACAAACGCTCCGGATTAGGACTTGGTCCTCCACCACGCTGGGGCGGTTTACCCTTACGTCTCTGGCCTTTGTCCTGCGTGTTGGTATTAGCCACAAAATCTAAACTGCTATCCGCCTTACGCTTACAGCTGTTTCCATGACCCGTCGGGTTATGCTGCTGCCCCTTGGTGTTGCCGCTCTTCTTTCCCTTCCCAGTCTTGTCATCGTCATACTCGGGGTCCTTGGTACTATCAGAGTCGGCATACTTTACCAGAGCTGCCATAAGTGTTCCCATGTCATTACAATGACGTTTCAGCCGTCCCAACTTCAACTTCAGAGGTGCAAACCGGCAATTGCCTTCCAATGTCAAAACTGCTGTATCAGCGTTGATGCGGTCCGATGAATGCAAAATCTCCGAAACCCGGCGCACCCAACGGGTTGTTGATTCTCCTTCGTCCTGGACACAGGCAGCTAAGTCCACAATTGACATGGGCTGCTAGCATGTATCCTTGAAATTCTGGATAAACCGGGCCCTTAATTCGGCCCATGACCCAATGGAGTTAGCCAGCAAGTTCTTCAGCCAAGTGCGGGCTGTCCCCTCCAGCATCATGGTGAAGTATTTAGCACACGCCGCATCGTCCACATCCAGCATCTCCATTGCCATCTCATAGCTTTCAACCCATGACTCGAGGGATAAATCGGTGGTATAATTCGACACTTTACGTGGGCCCTTGAAATCCTTGGGCAGGCGCACCTTGCGCAGCGCTGGGACGAGACACGGCACTCCCAAAGAGCTGGAAGTAACCCCTGGTTCCACTGATGTGGTTGGACGAACCGGAGTAAGTTGGAGGGCTTCATGCTGCGCTGCTAACTCGGCCTCTCAATGTGCCCTAGCACGATCCACCACATCCTGAGCATCACCACCGCCACCTGCTGGGTTATGGCCACGGGGTGGATTACGGTTTCGCGCACTGCTTGATACGGCCGGTTCATCGATGTGCCTGCTGTAACTCCGGCTTGGGCGGGGAGTAGAATGGATCCTTTCGCGACTATATGAATAAGCCTGCTGTTGAGTCAAAGCTGTCTGAAGGAGCTCCCTAGCCCGTCGCGTCTCGACCACTACTGGGGACTCGCCTTCGATCGGAAGGGCCGCCAGTCGTGAAGCGGCAACGACAATGTTATCCATCGGGTTAGAGTAATGACCCGGTGGTGTTGGGACGTACTGTGACAAAACGTTGTTCTGACGAGGCGGATCAGTCGGACGTGGTTGAACCGGCGCCCCCGTTCCAGGTGCCTCCGCCCGTCTTACCACTGGCGGATTACTGGTCCCCGCTCCTGGGGTATTAAAGAGGTTCTTGGCCTCATAAACCGGCGGCAGGTGAGATCGGTACCTTCTCCTCATGACATCGTTTGACGCGCTCTGATCCAGCATAAGTCGGTAAGCCTGTGTATCCAATGCAGCCTGTTCCGCAGCCATCCTGGTATCCTCAGCTGCCAGGTCGGCCTTGGCCTGGGTTATCTGATCTTTCACCTTCGCGATTTCCGCATTATGCTCATCTTGATTCGCCGGATTAACCTCCGCCATCAGTGCTGCCAAAGCGTCAAATAAATCAGATAAAACCTGAGCCGGCGGTCGCACGGGGCCTCCTGCCCCAGCCGCTGTCGCTGCTACTGATCCGGAAACCATCGCCGCTGCAGTCAAAGAGTGGAGCGCTGGCTGTGTACCGGCCATGAAGATCGCAACCCGGTTTGGCGGATCAAAGGGGCCCGGAATACTGTTGCCGTCGGAACAGCCCCCAATCCGGCCATCTTGCAACTGGTACAATGACTCGGTCTCTCCGGTCGATGACTCGTCGCCGGAATAAACGACGGTTTCACCACCAGATTCTGATCTATCCTCAGATTCCACTCCGTGGATAACTCCCACGAAGGCACGCTTCATGACAGGCTTAACCCGGGCAGATTTCGCACGCTGAGCCGTCTCGATGATGTCGGTGCAGATGTCCGGCTCAAGGCTCGGTTCGCCAATCTTGCCAATGAAAACGTGGATGCCGCCGAAGGGGACCCGGTACCCGTACTCGATTGAGCTGGCCTCGGGGCCCCAGCCTGCGTCGTCGATGTAGAGCTTGCCGCGACGACTCTTGGTCATCCGGCCCACAGCATAGCCCTTGAGTCCTTTGAAGCTGCCCTCTAAGAACTCGAAACCATCGTGCGATAGCCCCACGGTGGACTGTCGTGGTTTTGTCACGGCAGATGTCCTAGAGAAAGGACTTAGTCGTGGAGCCATCGCGACGGGTTAGCTTAAAGGGGTTAAAGCGGACAAGGGACACAGAGAGTTTTATACTGGTTCGGCCCCTTGCGGTGAAGGTAAAGGCCTAATCCAGTTGTTGTGGAATTGCTAGGGTTCGATGACCAGGGAGCGAATTCGCTATGCCTGGCTCTCGAGTTGTTGTTTGTTGTCCCTAAACCGCCGCCGGGTCGTCCCCTTATATACATGGGTTGATGCCCGTCGGTTTACAGGATCCCGAGGCCGGCTCATAAACGTGTCCAGCTCGGTCTCTGCTCTTTCTATCTTACAACACAAGCTTACATATCAATGTCGGTTTACGTCTACAGACCTTAAACCGTCTTTGGGCCCTGGGCCTTCATAAAGCACCACCGTCTGTCTTCATGGGCTTTAGGTGCAGTAATACATTATGGGGATAACCCGGCCTCTCCTGGCCGGTTTACGCCCAGTAGTAATATCCCCAACAACAAGGGTATGTAGATACTCTCCCCTCTCATAGCTATGCATCTCCATGAATAGATCTTGCATGTGCATATAAAAAGTCTTGTTTTCCATGCAACGTTCCCCATTATCATTGATAAGGTGCCCATAGCTACACATGAGAACCCAAAATATTGTTTCTTTCTTTAGCCCTCTCGGTCTGGGCATTCTAGGAGACTATAAGACTTAATAATGAACAAACTTTATGGCAAATTTATTATTGTTGGGTTCAATTGTGGATTATTCGTGTTGATTCTGAGTGTGTCATGAGTGATCAAGAGGAATGCCGAAAGTTTAGTAGGGATATTGAGAAACAATTTAGTAGACCATCCGTTCCGAATTATAAGATGTTCTATTTTTTCTAAATCGGATGTATATAGATGTGTTTTTAGTGTGTACGTTCAGTCATTTCAGTCTGTATGTAGTCCATAATTAAATACCCAAAACATTTTATAATTCAGAAGGAGGTAGTAGTTTACTACTACTGATTTAGTATACTTAAGATGCATTATAGTAGCTAACTATGCACGTAATCATGCACAAAAAATTCAATCATGGACACCTCAATAGAAGTCAACATTTCATATATGAGCTTTATTCATGGAAACAAACATATTATTATATAGTGTACAAAACCTTTCATTTTCTTGCAAGATAAGCATGGAAAAAGATACAAATTTAGTAACGGAAAGAATAAAAGTTTCTTACGCTCGATTAGGATGGAAACATTTCTAAATGATATGGGCAATTAGGAGCACTAGTCTGGAGTCAATACTCAATAGTCCATGAAAGCAAGACAACATAAAAAAATAAATTGGATTAGTTGATTATGATAGACCTAATGGCAAGCTTTACTCCAACCAAGCCCAATGTATCTACCACCTATCTATCCATCTAACTTCAAATAATCTAATCATTAACAAGAGAAGGAAAAGGAGTTCAGATAATGGGTACTCCACCACCTGTAATCCTGTGGGAGGACAAGCAAGCAACCAAAAGCAGGGCATTTTGTACTTAGTTAAAGGATGTGATGGGTGAGTGCGTCTTTACTAACCTGATGATTAACTAAGCATTTTGAACCGCTTAATCACAACTTGTGCTTAGAAAAGGTAAAATTGATCCCAGTTGAGGGCCCATAATACAAAGACAATTGACAAGTGGCAAAAGCACATACAACACAAGAAATAAGTTCATCAGTTATTTTGGAGGCATATGCACATGTATGAACCTCCTAACCTTCATATCATGATGTGCATCTTAACAAATGAATAGAAGATGAAACAATATATGAATCAATGAGCATGAGATTACATAAGTAGCGGTAGACATTAATTGTTTTGTTAGTTTTTTTGGTTTCTTCTATTTGTGTTTGCATTTAGTTTGAACTTTATTTCTTTGCTAGATTGGTTGCCTACTTATAATCTGAACCTTCTTGGACTGTCACTTTATTGCTTGGAATATAGAAGGTAGATTAAGGTAAATATTGCGTCAAATCTACCATGAGAGACAAATTTACCTAAAGATAGTCTACATTCAATATCGTTTTTTCACCATTTCACATTTTTTTTGAAAAGGTCTCGTAACAAATTCGCAAATAAGCGTTTGTGAGGACTTGTCTCGGTTTATCAATTTTTCTGGTGGGCTAATGAGCAAGATCAAAGAAAAACTCATTGGTTAGCCTCAGACAAATTGGCGAGACCAAAAGGGAGTGGAGGAATGGGTATTTGGGATCTTAGGTTTTTAACCAAATCCTTTTGGCCAAGCAGGTTGTGTGCCAGATTGCTGAAGGCTATATATTACCCTCATGGACATCTTTTAAACTCTACTTCTCCAAAGACTTCTTCTGCGTCTTGGCAAGGTATAATGTGTGGTCTAGAGGTTCTTAAATACCGAGTTATTTCCAGGGTTTATGAGAAAATAATGTGAATAGTTGGAAATATAGCTGGCTCTCTAGGAGCTCGGGCCTAAGAGTTACTTTAAAAAGAACAATGAAAGATTAAATGGGTGTTCGGATTATTCCTGAATTGTACGAGGAGCTAGGATGTGAATCTAGGTAGGTATTTGATATCTCCCCACAATGTTGATGAGGTCTTAAGCTTCGCATCCCTTCCATTGTGTCTGTGGGGGAGGGGGGAAGGGATCTTGTAGAATGGCACCATGAGAAGAGTGATGTTTTTGTAGCATGTCACTATGGTCTTTTATACGTTCTTCTTCCTTTGAATTATTGATCATGAAGGTTTGTTTAAACTTTTGTTGACGAGTATGGTTTGCTTGGACCCACAAGAGCTTGCCTCGACTACCTCCTTGACTTGTGTTGACCGACCTTGACGTTTGTTGACCGCCTAGATGGTGTGCCATGTTGGATAGGGGGTTGGACCTCGAGCAGGGTCAGAATCATTACTACACCATGAACAAAAGTTTGTTGAAACCTTACACTGGTGATGAGGTGAAAATGCCTTATTCTCTATAGGGTATTTGAAAGCACATCGAAATTTGGAATCCCTGTACTGCTACCCTTGCTAATACAAGTTTCCAAGTAGCGCAAAGCGTCGGTGCAGTTTTTTCTTGCACTAGAGTCAAACATAGTGGCACATAATTTGGTTAGGTATACTTATGAGTTTTTTATCTACTCCCTCTGTTTACTTTTATAAGTCATTTTAGACAACTGAAATTGAGTTGTTTTGCACAATGTCTGAAATGCATACAGCGTCTTATAAAAGTGAAAAGAGGGAGTACAGTTAATTGGGATGATGATCCCATATCATTTTTTGTCTGACATTGTAAACGAAATTATTATCATTTGAACAAAGGGTGCCACCAGATGACCAGACTCCCCCCTAAATAAGAGAGAATTCCTTATTTGGCCCTTTCTTAAAATTTGCTTTCCTTTTTGGCCCAAAAAACTTGTTTCTTCCCCTTTTGACATTTAAACTTCATTTTGTTCCTTACGTGACACTTCCATCCATTTTTCCATCCAACGGTGTCAACCGACACGTACAAAGACTGTTTTGCCCTTGGTAGTAGTATGTTAGCAAAAAATGGAAGAAAAATGGCGTGAACATGAATGGACGAAAGTGTTGCAACTCCATCCGGGAGAGCCTGGCGTGGCGTGTATCCGCGAGGGCCACGCCAGCGGCCAGCAGCAGCCGGCAGCGCAAACACACACACATACACACACGAGTACTCCTACACAACAAGCATGCACACATACCCAGCAAGCACACACAGGCATCACAGACGCAGCACGGCACCAAGTACTGGGCTTCCCGTGTCCCCGACGTGTCGCCGTGTCGGCGCCGTCCCGGCGGCCATATCGCCACTTTCCTTTATCCTTAAATCGAAAAACATGATACTGCACATATATTGCATCGGACGTGTCCGACGTATTATATATGCGGACGCGCTAATCACACAAGTACGTGCAAAGCTAGCACAAGAAGCAAGGAAGCTAGCTAACTTATAGATTTTGCATGTTGGAACAGTGCACGTAGTCTAGCCGGCACCTCACGTGCGTACGCGATCGGAGTAGCTGGATCAATCCAATCTCGGCAGGTAGTGACTCATTGATTCGTGTGTGTGTGTGTGTGTGTGTAGTTTAGATGATTATTTAGACTTGATGGAGACATTTTTTGAAACGACTCCTGTAGAATCAGAAGCTTGTGCTCTTGGCTTCTTGCAAATTGTAGCCAGTCAATCTGTAACAAAATGGCATGAGCGTGTGCCACAATCGAGGTGCGAACACAGCTAAGGATATCACTTGTTGACATGCCGCGGTCTAGCTAATTTATCACCCGTAACATTAATCTGTAGAAATTTATACGCTACAGTAGAGGCTGAATGGGTCGTCGTTGTTCTGCTCCTAATGTAGTAATTATGATTAGTCCCATGCAACATTTTTTTGTATTTAGACATCTGGTACTATTTTTTGTTTGTTTATTCAACCATGACAAAATATATATCACGTTACCTTTGTGTTTGCATGTAAATAATCTGGTCACATACTACATAAGGGGTAAAATGGTCTTTTTAGGTCAGACTTAACACCGTTACTAGCCAAAACTGACAGAAATGTCACGTAAGGAACAAAATAAAATTTAAGTGTAAAAAAAGGAAGAAACAAGTTTTTTGGGCAAAAAGGAAAGCAAATTTTAAGAAAGGGCCAAATAAGGAATTCTCTCCCTAAATAAAAGTAGCTACGAACCATCACACTCCCTCCACTAGTAAAAGTGGCCGTTACCGCTAAACCATTGGTAAGCACGTCCTGATCCCGGGGACATGTAAGTAGTATGTAACATAGCTAGACAGACCGTATCCACCCATCAGAATTTGTTGGGGAAGATTCTTGCAGCTGGCTTAACAAGTGTTCCCTTTGCATGGTTAGTGGGTCGGCTGGGGTGCACATGCTGATGTTGAGATTACAACAGCGCTTTTACCCTAAGACTAACAACGAAATAAAAAATGCAACGGATATATTCTCTTTCGCATGCCTCAGTAGTCACCAGTCAGTACTTCCGACGCACTAGCCAGCTACGCGTGCTGCAACATATGTTGCCCAATGAAGCTACTGAGCACTACTCGCTAAGTACCGCAACTATCAGTTACATATTGCATGTAAGCTTATCTAAAGATTATCCACTGAACTTGCTTTAGTTTGCCGTGCATCTATCTGGCCGTGTATACTATATCTATAGGGTTTCTCTTGCAGTGGGCATATTCCACCAACTTTCGAGCTTTCTCTCTCGGGCACAAAAGGCAAAACTTGCACTACCCATATAATATACTCCCTCTGCCAAAAAATAAATGTAGCTGATTTAGTATGAAATCAGTACAAAGTTATATTAACGCCTTGTTCGGAATCGCGTCGCTCCACAACTCTGCTTCCGGAGCGGGCGGAGCTGCAGTTGAAAATCAGGGAGCTGCAGTTTCCTCGCTCCGTGGATTTCGGAAGTGGGTGGGTTGCCGAACAGAGCCTAAATCGACGATACTTAGTATTTTGGTACGAACGTTGGTTGGCCGATCGGCCTGCTAATATAATCCCAGCAGGCACACATGCTGCACACAAGCTGCTAAAATGTGGCACATCCCCGGCCAGTCAGATAAACTGTACGCGAGAACCCCGACTTATCAACTGGCAGCAGGTGGCTAGCACACATCCTGAACTGAAAAAAGAAGAAGCAAAGGTGGCTAGCTAGGTGCGCGTGCATGATTGCGACCATGGGTTTTGAGATGCCAACCTCCAACTGGCGGCAAAGAATAAGCTCGAGATGCCAAAAGAGATTAGTAGTACCACGTACGGCTCCTGTCGCCTTGGAGCCTTTAACTAGTTTGGCCCTATCGTATGAGGCCACCATGCAGCCTGCACGAATGTGCGCAGCATGCATCTATCCATCTAGGTGGCCGTCTGCTGGCCAGTAGTTTAGCAAAGGCGGGCAGTTCAGTTCATTCCAGTGTCACTTATTATTGTGACCGTTCAGTCATGAGAGACAGTATTTACGCCCATAACTCTATTTTCTATTGATTTTTGTCCCAAATAATTATACACACTGCTGGGTGTGGCACCAAATATGATAGGCGAGTCTTGCAACAAACTACCTCAGCCTACAAAAACATCTTATAAGGTAATAGCTTTGATGTTGCGAGCAACCAACGATAGAGACAGTGCCCAGGCAGCCCGGATTGTGGCCTACGGCGTGAGGCCCAAGCCCTTCGTTGCATGTAGTAATCACATCGCATGAAGGCGGCCCAGGGCCTGGCCCATTGCGGCGCCACATCGAGCAACGCCACATCGAATAAATCTTCCTCGGTCACCATCTCGACTGTGTCTTTCGCGCAGGGGTTTGTAGAAATGTGTTCTTGCTACTCCTTTTGATTGGCGAGTCTACAGCCTCGAAGTGGTGACCTCATGCCAGTGGAGGCGGTGGCGCAAGGTAATGTGTGTGGTGCGCCGTTGTTTTTGGCGGTACCAGCGGTGGCACATGCAAGAATAATACCCAAGCTCAAGTCCATTCTCGTCCATGGTGGAGTCGAGGAGTCAGTGTGCTCGGTCTTCTGCCAACTCTTCTAGTCAACAATTTTAAGTCTTCGATTGATGGTTGTTGTCCCATGCGCCACTAGAGGGAATGCCAGTTCCAAATCTAAGTTTGTGGTTTGACAGCGACACATCTGGCGCTTGGTCTCAAGGATGCGACGGATGATGATGGCTCCGGGGTTCAAGGATGATGGGGATGATCCTCGGCTCTACGCGTCATAGGGATAAATGCCTCGCCGACGCCGGGCTTCTTCATGGGCTTGCAACGTCTTCTAAGGTATGGTTCTCCTTTGAATTTGGTGAACGTTAGCCGCAGCAATGGAAGTTGCAAGATTTCCGAAGGACTCTATTATCAATTCCTTCTTTTCTGGAGGGGTTATCTTTGAGAAAGAAACATGTTTTTTTAGGCAGAGAAAGAAACATGTGTTTTCTCTCGACTCTGTTACGCGTGCGTGAGTAAATGATTTGGGCCGAGATAATAGATGGGCCAATGCGTCCCATTTTTCTGCGCGTAAAACGAGACAAGTCCCTTAACCCGCCCCGAGCCCATGTAAACCGCTTCTAGAGAATTCCCGAGACACCACGCGGCACACGGAGGTAGCTCGCCCAAGCGCAACTCAATCACCATGCAAAAAAAAAAAGCGCAACTCAATCCCCCGCTTCTCTTCCCCCAAATTCTCAAATCGCGAGCGCGGAACACTTGCATCCTACTCGGATCGGATCGCCGGTTCCCCCCCCCCCCCCCCCCTCGTCGGGAACGTCAGGTTCGGCTGGTTCCGCCCCAAATCCGTACATGTCATTTCCGATCTCATCTCGTTTTGGACTAGTTGTTCTGCTGTTTCGGTAGTTGCTCTCCGTCCGTGCCTTGATCCTATTCTGGCTCGTGGCCGTCGCCGGCGGGAACCGGGGCATTTCCCGGCGACTTTTGGGTCTTTTGCGTGCCTTTTTGGTGCGTGCGTGCTGACAAAAATCCGAGCTAGGGTTTGTGTTGGGGATATAAACTCACTTTTAATGTTATTTCGTGGTGAATAGATGCTGCTGCTGTGGCCTAGTTGAGGTAATAGCAGCGTGATTTTGTCCGTCGTGGCATTCATAACATGTAGGCGTAAATACGAAAGAGCATATAAGTGTACAGCACATTGCACCGCAGCGGTGCTACTGAATTGAGCAAGAAGTATTTACGCAGGGTGCAAGTGTTCCGAGCCATTCCAGTGGGATTTAGTTGGATGATCATGGCAATTCTGCAGGTGTACTTGCTGTTAGAATGGAACATATTGGATTGCTATCTTTGATCGGATGCTTCTAATTTGTTACTCCTTATGTAATAGCGACATACTCTAGCGAAATTAGCATCTTGATCACACTTTTATGGCATTTTTTATCCTGTCAGAGACGCTTGCGAAGTAGGGCCCTGGTGTGTAAATTTCTTAATTCTACTTCAGATTAGATTGGTGACTCGGTGTTAGTGTATGCTCTGTTCTAACTTCTACTTACCGATCTGGATTCCTGGATTTGAGTACCGAGTACAACTTTTTGGCTCAGAATGCATATGTCATGTATCACAATTTTAGTTCTCCAAAAAATAATATCATTGTTGTTTACTCGCCTGGCTCTGGCGACTCAGGGGCGAAAACCTAGCGCCGCCACCACCCCTCCCCCCACCCCCTCCCATCTCGCCGCTGCCAGAGGTTTCCGCCGGCAAAGCTCGCGCTGGACCCAGGGACGGCGGCGGCGGGGCGTCTCTCTCAATCCAGGTAGCAGGGCTCGGCGACGCGAGGCCCTCTGCCGGCGGCGCATCTGGCCGTGGTCGGTGGCGGTCTCATCCGGCGCGAGCTGCCTCACGGTGGTGGTTGCGAGGCGGTGGCGGGCGGCTGTGCTGCGGCGGTGTGGCGGCCGGTGGACCTGGTGACCTGGATCTGGATCCAGCGAGCCGGTCAGGCGCGGCGCCGGCTTGCAGGTGGCGAAGGGCAGAGGAGTTGGGCGGCGCGGTGTGCGCGCACGGGCTGCGTGGTCGTGCGGGGGTGCAGTCTAGCCGGTGTGGGATGCTACTTGGCGCCCATATCTGCTTTTCCTGAACTCACCCGGCCAACCGGCGTTCGTGGCCACGACCAGGGGGTCGGCGGTGGATGCCGTCGACAGAGTTTGACTACGGTGTTGGTGGGGTGTGGTTGGAGGCAAGGGCTTGAATGCAGGTGGCAGCCGACAACGACCTGACTCCGGCTGTGCAGGTGCTCGAGGTGAGCTTCTGTGTCAATGGAGCCTCATGCTAGTCCTAGTGGGGACGCTCGCCGTGGACTGGCAGGAGGGCGGGGAGGTCTCGGGCTGCAGGGCACATCGGTCAGCTTCAACGGAGATGACGGGGACGGGATGCTTCAGGCGAAAGCCTTGTGTCGATCTTGTCGGCAACGATGACGGCGACGCCTTCGAGCGCCGTTTCCCTTCTTGAAGGCGTCATCGGGAAGCTACTGTTACCCTCTTAATCGTGTGCCCCGGGCGAAAGCCTCAGATCCATCTCTGGATCGGACGGCGACGGCGTCTCGATGTCGTTTCTCCCCCTTGAGGGCGTTGTTTTTGGGGGCCACGGATCCGCGGTTGGCAGCTTGATGTCTGGATTGGAGTGTTTGTTGGGTTGTTGGTGTGCAGGGTGGTGGCGGTGGAAGTGATCTGTGGCGGCGACCAATCCCTTGGTCACCTCGGTGCTGATGGTTGACCTTATCTCTTGGGGGCTCGTGGCGACGATGAGGTCTCGGTGTTCGGTGCCCTTCGACGGCGTCTGAGGCTTTGTTGCCTGGCATAGTGCTTTGGTTCTCTCTATTTTTGATGGTGGCCTTGGTGTGGCCTAGAGGAGGTGCAGGGTCTGTCTCGGTGGAACATTGCCCTTCGGCACGGTCCGTAGCTCTCTTTGCCGCGACGTGGCTAGGCAGTGGGATGCCCTTCGACAGTGGTTGCGACTTCCTAGCTCTTCAAGGTGCAGAGTGATCGCAGGGCAGCCGGCAACTTCTTCTCTACGTCTTCTCGGTGACGGATCTCCTTTCGATTGATTCAACAAAGCTTGCTTCCACTCTTCTCGTTCCAACTAGTGGTGTTGGGTGCTAAGTTCTTGGTGTTGGCTGCTTGTCGTAGCTCTTTTCTGGTTCTTCTTCTGTTCTTTCTTGTGCCTTCTTGTGTGTGTTGGTTGCTTTCTGTTGTACCTGATGTCTTGTATCTTTCTCTTATATATAATGAAAATGGTTCAGGCTGGCGTAAGCCCGCCGTAGCACCGTCAAAAAAAGAACTGTGCAGAGAACTTCAGTACAAGATGCAAAGGGGAAGGGGCGGGAGAGGTGGTCTCTTCGGTTTTGGGGACCCTTTTCCTGCTTTTGGCGGCTTTGTACCATCTGGGAACCTTATGTCCAGTTTCTTTGGTGGGTCAAATCCCTTTGATGATCCCTTCTTCACCAATCCCTCTGGTTCTATGATTGGACCTAGCCTGTTTGAGAAAAGCATTTTTGGTTCAAGCATGTTCCGGCCACACGGAGCTCTAAATGTAGGAGGCTTCCAGCAGCAAGGTCCTGAACCAAGCAGGCCAAAAGGGCCGATTATTGAGGAATTGCCTTCAGACGACGAGGATGGTGCAGATGCGAATGAACATGATGAGAAGAAGAGAACTAACTCTATGAAACATCCAAGGATTAGCAAAGAGCCATATGTGGAGGACTCTGGTGATGAAGTTCAAGGTTGGTTTATGTTATGCTGTTAATAGGAGTTTTTCCAGCTGCCTGCATGTTACTTTTCACAATCTAGTTTCAGCTTGTCTGTAAGTAATTGAATGAAGATAAGATATATGACTGGTAATGGCTCGTTGCTGTTTTTTGTTATGCAATTTAGTGCATGCTCTGTATGGCCTGGAACCCTGTACCAAATTCTGTCTTTATAGACTCAGGAGTCCACAAGATTGTTTTGGAGTAAACCTATATTCCTGTAGCTGTGGTAGTATACATTAGAACTATTCAAATTCATTTTATTTTTTTTGCTGCTATCATTTAAGATTTAGTGCTAGCTGGTATTGTTGCCAGGCTAGCCTGCTATCATGTTATTGGTTTCCTGGATCCTCACTCAGATGTGATTCTCTTTCTTTTATCGAAGGACTGTTGAGAATATGTGCTTTTTACATGTCAGAAAGATTCACAAAACAGCTGAAAACAAGGGCAGGATACTAATGCTGAGAACTTTTAACAGATAATAAGAGACCTAGGCATGAGAAATTTGGGAAAGAGTATATCAGGGCTGGCACATCATATCAACAGCCAGAGACCTATATGTTTCAGAGCTCAACTGTTACATATGGTGGTTCAAATGGGGCATGTTATATGTCTTCAACGACTAGGAGGAGTGGTGGAGATGGGGTAAGTCCCTCTCAGCAGTGCTGTCATCTGTTAAGGTGCAAAGTTCTGGTGGTGATTGTTTCGTCAATGTCTTCTAGGTTACAATGGAAGAAAGTAAGGAAGCAGACACAACAAGCGGTAAAGCAACTCACAGGATCGCACGTGGCATTGGCAATAAGGTGCGTTTTCTTCACAACCCAGACATATGACTTTATTTCTTTGGACTACACCAAGGATGAATGATTTAGAGCCATGATTCCTTTGCTGCAGGGTCATGCACTGACTAGAAAACTGAACTGCGATGGAAAAGTTAACACCATGCAAACTTTGCAGAACTTGAGTGAAGGTTTTACTATTCTATTGTCATTCTGTTGCCGGAACCCTTATTCATGTTGTTTCTGATGCTATTTTTTTTCTTCTCTTGCAGATGAGCTTGCTGGGTTTGAGGAATCATGGCAAAGGAATGCAGGGCCTTGTCTGCCTGGTTGGGATCCCAGATTAAACATGCTTAACAGTGGTACACCCCTCTTCTCTGTTGTTATCTTCCTGCATGTCTCAGGTTACTGATAAGTTGAAACTCACTCCTGTAACCAGAGGAACACGGCAGTTCAGGTCATCAACAAGTTGCAACTTACCCATGCATAGAAAACTATGGCAGGACTACATGAATGTATATGACCAAGATAACAAAAGCATCAGCTTTATTAGACTTGTTAATAAAGACCTGAGAAGTTAACAAACATAGTTTATCCACGTGAGACAAGATAACCCTGAGTTCAGATCTCTATCTTCAAATTAGTTATCTTTCTATGTTAGTAACCTGAATTGCATGCCTGTTGTTTTCGTGTTCTAGTTAGTTTGATCCCTGGAGTGGTTATCTTACATTCTTGTTATAGATAAAGCGGGGACTCTTAGACCTGGCATCCAAGAAGATAATGGAATGTCTGCACTTCCAACACCCAATGAAATGTTTGCTCTTCCAGCACCCGAACAATATCGTGGCTCCATTTCCTCGAGGATGAAGAGGCGCCCTTTGAATGGTTCATCCCAGGGCAGTCCCCGTCCATGATTTCCTCGGGAATTTAGGTAGAACTGTGTTCCCGGTTTGAAGAAAAGGAAGAGGATGAATCGCTAGCTCACTGCAGCTATTCAGAAAACTATGTCTACGTTTTACTCAGCTTAGCTTAAAAGGTTCTGTTGCTATTGTTGATGTATATTGTTGTTCCCTTCAGCATGGATGCGCACGCAATCATAAAAAACGTAACTTCTGTTTACAAGAACGATCATGTTTTCCACGACTGTTGAGTAACTTTGTAAGGCAAGGCTGCATTCCTGTATTTTCTGATGTACTACTATGTTGGCACTATGGTGCATGGGTTCGATGTGGAGATTCAATAATCTTCCAAAGCAATCGCACCAATTTACGGTGTACTATCTACTATGCTTAGTAACCTGATATTACATGTCATTACAGCTCATAATCGAGTTGCATATTAGTCATTTGCATTTTTTTTTTCAAAAGGAGGTTAAACCCCCGAGCTTTGCATCATTGTGAGTATATGGATTGTAGTAATATCTTATTATGGGACAAATGTAGTACTCCCTTTGTAAAGAAATCGTTTAGATCGCTACTTTAATGATCTTAAAGCTTTTGTATTTCTTTATTTACAGAGGGAGTAATTATTAGGCGGAGTGCATAATAAACGCAATCACAATTAAGCCATTACAAGATGAAATAAACAACTATGACTAAGTTGACTTCTTCTGGAACAACGCCTTTAAAAAAGAACAAGTGTCCTTGCGCTGCCGTTGCCATGTCTAGCCGAAGACGGCCAAGACAATGACTTTTATCCTGGTTGCACGACCAATGCCGGTGATTGCTGCCTTGATCAAAGAATTCCAAGATGTGTTCGGAGAACCACAAGGATACCACTAATGCCAGAGGCGACTAGTGAACATCAGCCCATACAGGCACAAGCCAGAACACAAGGGTGAGACAGAAAAGCAAGTCATGGATCTTTTACAAACAGGGGTGATTCAACGTAGCTCCAGTCCATTTGCATCTCCGGTGATTTTGGTCAAGAAGAAAGATGTCACATGGAGCTTATAAACAGATTATCAGCACCTCAACGCCATGACAGTGATTGCCAAATTTTCAGTGCCAATCATCGAACATTTGATGGATGAATTGCATGAGGCAAAATGGTTCTCCAAGTTAAATATGGGAGCAGTATATCATAAGATATGAATGGCACAAGGGGTATACACGACAAAATTGATACTTTAATGTTTTTAGTAGTGTTAGTCGTCTGAACGGAGGTTGCGTAGAAAAGCGTTGGGGAAAGTTTGATTAGTTGTTGACTTTGGTCGAACGGGACTTCACAAGATCAAATGTAAATTTTGCTTGCTCGCAATTGGTTCGAGTCGTAATGGGCTCGTCAAATCCGAAAGTGGAGCTTCCAAAATGGGTAGCCCTATCCTCTCCCTTTGAGATTTTTTTATTCAATTTGGAGGTGAATGAGCATCTACCCCTTGGGTGTTTATATTTTTTTTAAAAAAGGGGTTCGCCCCAGCCTCTGCGTCAGAACGATGCATACGGCCATGATTATTAATAAGCAAAAGATCCAGCACAAGTCTCCAAGTCTCGACAAAAAACAAAATGGCTCACAGAGAGCAAAATAGTAATCGAAAAGCCACAACCGGCTGGCATAAAAGATAGGAACACTAATTGCCTATCCTATTACATGGCCGCCATCCAAACCGGTTGAAAATATCCCGTGCTACCATCTCCCATCGGGTAGATCCAGTAACCAAACGCTCCCTGACCTCCGTCGGAGTGAGTAGCGATCACATACGGATCAACGCAGTGGCTCGGAAGACAACCTGCAAAAAATGAATAGTTGTTGTTCTGTTAAAGACCAAATCATTTCTGCAGTTCCAAACTGCCCATAATAAAGCACATACTCCTACACGAATGTGTCTCGCCGTGCCAACTGTTGGGGAACGTAGTAATTTCAAAAAAATTCCTACGCACACGCAAGATCATGGTGATGCATAGCAACGAGAGGGGAGAGTGTCGTCCACATACCCTCGGAGACCGTTAAGCAGAAGCGTTATGACAACGCGGTTGATGTAGTCGTACGTCTTCACGATCGACCGATCCTTAGTACCGAACGTACGGCACCTCTGCGTTTAGCACACGTTCAGCTCGGTGACGTCCCGCGATCTCACGATCCAGTAGAGCTCGAGGGAGAGTTTCGTCAGCACGATGGCGTGGTGACGATGTTGATGAAGCTATCGTCGCAGGGCTTCGCCTAAGCACCGCTACGATATGACCGAGGTGGATTATGGTGGAGGGGGGCACCGCACATGGCTAAAAGATCAATGATCAATTGTTGTGTCTATGGGGTGCCCCCCTGCCCCCGTATATAAAGGGGGGAGGAGGAGAGGGCCGGCCAAGGGAGAGGCGCGCCCAAGGGGGGCAATCCTACTCCAAGTAGGTTTGGCCCCCACCTTTCCTATTCCAAGAAGGAGAAGGGGGGAGGAGGAGGTGGAGAGAAGGAAGGAGAGGGGGGCCGCCGCCCCTTCCCCTTGTCCAATTCGGATTGGGGCAAGGGGGGCCGCGCGCCACCTCCTGGCTCCCCTCTCTCTTCTCCACTAAGGCCCATAAGGCTCAATAGCTTCCCGGGGGGGGGGGGGGTTCCGGTAACCCCCGGTACTCCGGTATATGTCCGAAACCTTCCGAAACATTTCCGGTGTCCGAACATAGTCGTCCAATATATCGATCTTTACGTCTCGACCATTTCGAGACTCCTCGTCATGTCCGTGATCATATCCGGGACTCCGAACTACCTTCGGTACATCAAAACACAAAAACTCATAATACCGATCGTCACAGAACTTTAAGCGTGCGGACCCTACGGGTTCGAGAACTATGTAGACATGACCGAGACACGTCTCCGGTCAATAACCAATAGCGGAACCTGGATGCTCATATTGGCTCCTACATATTCTACGAAGATCTTTATCGGTCAAACCGCATAACAACATACGTTCTTCCCTTTGTCATTGGTATGTTACTTGCCCGAGATTCGATCGTCGGTATCTCAATACCTAGCTCAATCTCGTTACCGGCAAGTCTCTTTACTCGTTCTGTAAGGCATCATCCCGCAACTAACTCGTTAGTCACATTGCTTGCATGGCTTATAGTGATGTGCATTACCGAAAGGGCCCATAGATACCTCTCCGACAATCGGAGTGACAAATCCTAATCTCGATCTATACCAACTCAACAAGTACCATCGGAGACACCTGTAGAGCACCTTTATAATCACCCAGTTACGTTGTGACGTTTGGTAGCACACAAAGTGTTCCTCCGGTAATCGGGAGTTGCATAATCTCATAGCCACAGGAACATGTATAAGTCATGAAGAAAGCAATAGCAGTAAACTAAACGATCAAGTGCTAAGCTAACGGAATGGGTCAAGTCAATCACATCATTCTCCTAATGATGTGATCCCGTTAATCAAATGACAACTCATGTCTATGGTTAGGAAACTCAACCATCTTTGATTAACGAGCTAGTCAAGTAGAGGCATACTAGTGACGCTATGTTTGTCTATGTATTCACACATGTATTATGTTTCCGGTTAATAAAATTCTAGCATGAATGAGGGAGTCCTGGATTAGGGGGTCCTCGGACAGTCGGACTATATACTTCAGCCGGACTGTTGGACTATGAAGATACAAGATTGAAGACTTCGTCCCGTGTCCGGATGGGACTCTCCTTTGCGTGGAAGGCAAGCTTGGCAATTCGGATATGTAGATCTCCTCCCTTGTAACCGACTCTGTGTAACCCTAGCCCCCTCCGGTGTCTATATAAACCGGAGGGTTTAGTCCGTAGGACAACAACAGTCATAACCATAGGCTAGCTTCTAGGGTTTAGCCTCTACGATCTCGTGGTAGATCAACTCTTGTAATACTCATATCATCAAGATCAATCAAGCAGGAAGTAGGGTATTACCTCCATCGAGAGGGCCCGAACCTGGGTAAACATCGTGTCCCCCGCCTCTTGTTAGCATCCGCCTTAGACGCACAGTTCGGGACCCCCTAGCCGAGATCCGCTAGTTCTGACACCGACATTGGTGCTTTCATTGAGAGTTCCACTGTGCCGTCACCATAAAGGCTTGATGGCTCCTTCGATCATCGGCAACGATGCGATCCAGGGCGAGGTTTTCCTCCCCGGACAGCTCTTCGTATTCGGAGGCTTCGTACCACGGGCCAACTCGCTTGGCCATCTAGAGCAGATCGAGAGCTACGCCCCTGGCTGTCAGGTCAGGTTTGGAAACTTAAACTATACTGCCGACATCCGCGGAGACTTGATCTTCGACGGATCCGAGCCTATGTCAGGTGTGCCGCACAGTCACGACGAGCATGGCTTAGCTCTGTCGTCGGACGGTGTTCGGGAGATCACACCTGTGGCTACTCCGGCCCTCAATCCGGAGCAGACTGCGCCGTCTGAGGACGGGTGGATGGACCCCGCCATGGAGGCCGCACACTCAGCGGCGATAGAGCCGAATACTGACTTCACCTCCTACGGGACCTGTGTTGCTGGATCCTTGAATTCGTCCCCGGCCACGGGCTCCGAACCGCCTGCGTCCGTGCCTATCGAATCCGATTGGGCACCGATCATGGAGTTTTCCTCCGCGGATATCTTTCAGCACTCGCCCTTGGGCGGCGTACTAAATTCATTAAGGTCTCTCTCCTTGTCAGGAGACCCTTGGCCGAACTATGTCCGGCTTGAGTGGGAAGCGGACGACGAAGAAATTAGGTCCCCACCCACCACCCACTTAATAGACACTGTCGACGACTCAACTGACACGCTCGATTTTGACTCCGAAGACATCGACGGTATGGAAGACGATGCAGGAGAAGAACAGGAACCGCCGCCCACAGGGCGCTGGACTGCCACCTCATCATACGATATATACATGGTGGACACCCCCAAAGACAACAACGACGAGGAACGGGAAGAAGCAGCGAAGGTCAGTTCCCTCGAGAAGCAACCAAAGCGACGACGCAGGCGCCGCTCCAAACCCCGCCTCGGCAAAAACAACAATAACAGTGCAAGAAAGAATAATACCCCGGGCGACTCCAGAGGAAACGACGACCACATGGACCCAACGATAGAGCAGGATGAGCCAGCGGACGGTGAACATAGTACGGAACCGCTGTCTGACAACGGTGACGCCGAGGGTAAAGCTAATCAACCTGTCTCCGGAGAGGAGAACAGTCCGGACGACGATGCACACATCATCCCGGAAAGACACTTGGAGCAAGAGAACCTCCACAGAAGGCTTCTTGCCACCACGAGGAGTCTAAAGAAGTAGAAGCAAAGGCTCAAGGCCGCGCAAAATATACTCAACAGTAGATGGAACAAAGTGCTCGACACCGCAGAAAAGTACGGTGGCAGTCGCCACACAAAGAGCTATCCAAAGCGCAAGCTGCTGCCTGAATTCGACGACGAGGCTCTAGAGCCTATACAGCCGAAAAATAAAACGGCTGATCAGCCGGATCGACCACCCCGTGGCCGCGATAGGGCGGCTAACAATGTCGGTATGACCAGGTCCATCTACGGATCCCGGAAGCGCGCTCCGGCACAGAATCAAAACCGAACACTACAACCGTCAGAACGCCATGACACATCCAAATACAGGGGTGCCGCGCACCCCCTATGCTTCACCGATGAGGTGCTGGATCACGAATTTCCAGAGGGGTTCAAACCCGTGAACATAGAGGCATACGACGGAATGACAGACCCTGGGGTCTGGATTGAGGACTTTATCCTTCATATCCATATGGCTCGCGGAGATGATCTCCACGCCATCAAATACTTGCCCCTCAAGTTGAAAGGACCAGCTCGGCACTGGCTGAAGAGCCTCCCCGAAAACTCAATTGGAAGTTGGGAAGAGCTTGAGGATGCTTTTAGGGCTAATTTTCAAGGGACCTATGTCCGGCCTCCGGATGTAGACGATTTAAGTCATATAATTCAACAGCTCGGAGAGTCGGCCCGAAAGCTTTGGAACAGATTCCTCACTAAGAAGAATCAAATTGTCGACTGCCCGGACACCGAAGACTTAGCGGCTTTCAAACACAGTGTCCGGGACGAATGGCTCGCCAGACACCTCGGCCAGGAAAAACCGAGGACAATGGCAGCCCTAACAAGCCTTATGACCCGCTTTTGCGCGGGCGAAGATAGTTGGCTGGCCCGTAGCAGCACCAGCGACCCAGGCACATCCGAAGTCAGGGATGGTAATGGGAAACCACGACGCAATAAAAGCAAGCGTCGAAACAATGAAGACAGCCCAGACAACACGGCGGTAAACGCCGGATTCAGGGGCTCTCAACCCGGCCAACGGAAAAAGCCATTTAAAGGCAGCGGAGATGGACCGTCCAGCCTAAACAAGATTCTAGACAGATTATGTCAGATTCATGGCACCTCCGACAAACCTGCAAATCACACCAACAGAGAATGCTGGGTCTTCAAGCAGGCCGTCAAGCTAAACGCCGAACATAAGGGGAGGGAGACACCAAGTGAAGACGAGGATGAGCCTCGCCAGCAAAACACTGGGGGACAGAAAAAATTCCCACCAGAGGTCAAAATAGTGAACATGATTCACGTAACGAAGAGGAGGAGCAAACGCGCACTCCGAGACGTATGCGCCGTGGAGCCCGTCACCCCCAAGTTCAACCCTTGGTCGGCCTGCCCGATCACTTTTGATCGCAGGGATCACCCGACTAATATCCGGCACGGAGGATCGGCTGCCTTGGTGCTAGACCCAATAATTAACGGATACCATCTCACCCGAGTCCTTATGGACGGCGGCAGTAGTCTTAATCTGATATATCAGGACACAGTCCGCAAAATGGGGATAGACCCGACAAGAATTAACCAAAGCAATACTACCTTTAAAGGAGTAATACCAGGCCCAGAGGCCTGCTGCACGGGCTCTCTAGTACTAGAGGTTGTATTCGGTTCTCCCGACAACTTCCGAAGTGAAAAGTTAACCTTCGACATCGCTCCATTCCGAAGCGGCTATCAAGCACTACTCGGAAGAACGGCCTTCGCTCGTTTTAACGCCGTACCGCATTACGCTTATCTTACGCTTAAGATGCCCGGTCCACGTGGCACCATCATAGTTAGCGGAAACACAGAGCATTCCTTGCGTACGAAAAAATGTGTGGTGGCTTTAGCAGCCGAACACTAACTGGCCTCTGCAACCAGAATAAATGATCGGTCGTCAAGACCGCGGACACGGCTAGACGAGTCCGGCGCAACACTGGTTGTAACAGCTCAAATAAACCTGGGATTGGGTTGATGGATATACCCTCATAGGTGGTGCTAGGGGCTTCCCGCATATAAAAAGAACTACAGTTCGGGTTGACCTTATTTAGATTAAATTTTAATGGTTTATTAAGAATAACCAATTTTTCACACGAATACTTTCACCTGAGTTTTTCTCTTTTACAGATGATAATCGTGCTACACCCTTCCAGGATACGGCACAACGGAGACACAGGCGCAGACGTGCAGCAGGGGCCCGCTCAAAGGTTTCTTTTTAGATTAAGACCCTGTGTAAACCTTTCTTACTGTCTCTTGTTGCTTCACACCCTCCGGATACTCAACACAACCGAGAGGGATGCTGGCGTTATTGGCATCTCGCCACGTCAGACTAATGCACGTACCTGGAAATTCAGGGTTCATTATCAAGGGCGTTATTCAGCCCGGTATATGTTGTAAAGACTGAATACCTTAGGGAGTGTTCGGCGTCGCGAGTTTGGCCTTATATGCATCAGCTCCGAATCATGTCTTTGGTCAATAGTTGGGTTTGCCCGGCTCCCGTGTTTTGCTACCTTACGTTCCGCTCTATCGGCTAAGGTGGCACCGGGAGAACTACTGCGATTGTGCCCTGGTTCATTTGGACGAGCACCTCAGTAGAGAAAGCCGAAAACTGACTGTCATGATAAAGCGCGAGACTGGTCAACCACTCGATGACTCATCGGAATCTTCGCGATTCCTCCGCATTAACGAAGGACCGGTTTCCCGGTCATGTATGTACGCGCACCGTATTCGGATAGACGCGGAAGTACCAGGGGCTATATAGTAGCCCCACCGTCAAACTCCTATGGCTAAGTGAAAGTGTTAAAGCAATATAGTCTGATTGCCTTGTTCGCCGCGCTATCACCTCCTTAATGGACCAAGACGTTGGATCAAGTGTGAATACGCGCTTTTCCGAACACCCCCGCATTATATGCGTGGGGGCTGAAGCCGACGACTGCAAACTTTCAGGTTATATACATACATAAATGGCCGCACATGAGGCATCATAATACTTTCAGGCAAAAGTATAAACACAACCTTTATAATCATAATAGCATTGTTTTTACAATTGGGATACATATCACTAGAACATGATACTCTTCGAGCACTGAGCCTCTATTAAACGAGCACCTTCTAGGACTTCTTCAAAATAGTGCTCGGCCGATGCCTGGCCTACGGATGAACTCTGGGTTGCAATAGCGGTGGCCTCCATCTCTGCCCAGTATGTCTTAACACGGGCAAGAGCCATCCGCGCACCCTCTATGCACGCCGACCTCTTTGCAGCGTCGATATGCGGCACAACACCAAGGAATCGTTGCACTAAACCAAAATAACTATTCGGCCTTGGTCCTTCCGGCCAAAGATGATCCACGACAGACCTCATGGCAAGCCCGGACAAGCTATGGAGCTCGGCCCACTCGGCCATTTGCTCATTCAGCAGCAGCGGACGCGTTGGAGCACTGAACTGCGACCAGAACAACTTTTCCACTTCATGATCTTTTTGATCTTTGAAAAACTTAGTCGCATCAGCAGCACTCGTTGCCAAGTCCACGTACGCGTCTGCAGCACTCCATAATTGATCCAGAGGGGCATACTTCGGATCTCCGAGCTTCGTCCGCAACAAAAAGGGCTTCCCAGCCGTGATATCTCCGGCTTGACGAAGCTCCTCCTTCGCCGCTCTGATTTTCGAGCGGGTCTCCTTGGCTGCTACCATGGCTTTCTTCAGGTCCGCCGCTTTCGCTTGACTTTCCTTTTCGAGAAGCTCATACCGGTCGGCGGCATCCTTCAGCTTAACAGCCATCTTGGCTATTTTATCTTCGCTCTGGCGATGAGCAGCCTGTTCGGCTCTTAATTCTTCGACCGCCTTTAGGGCGGCCGCATCACTTCTCCTGGCTTGTTCCTTGGCTCGGGCAAGCTCCGCCCGAAGGGTCTCCACAGCGGCAGCTCCATCTGCAGTCACATCATATTATAGATACTAGCATCATGCTCCTCTTAATATCTGTTAACCACTGGAGAATACATACCCCGTGCCTCGTCAAGCCGCTTGTTTACAAGCACGATGTCGGCATCTGCCGCATCAAATTGCCACTTCAGTTCGGCAAACTCACAAGTCCAGCCAGCCACCGGACCCTCAGCCGCCTGCACATAAAAGCAGCATGATCATTACCTGGGACTATGATCCTCTGTTTGCCGCCTTTGGACAGCAACCAGAGTCTCAGGGGCTACTATCTGCATAGGGCACTCCTAGCGTGTGCGGTACCGTCGAAATATATATATTACTTTGCGTACCTCAAAGCCTTTTAGCAGGCTCATAAAAGCTTCATGCAACCCACTTTTGGCGGATGAAATCCTCTCAACCACCGTACCCATTAAAGTACGATGCGCCTCTGAGATAGCCGCTTGCTCCAGAAGACCCATCAGTACGTCCGGTTGCGCACCGGACAGTTCCAGACTCTTTCTGTTGCTCTCCTTAGGAGCCGAATCCTCCGGACTTCGGGTGGCCGAAGGGTTACCTTCTGGCCTTGGCGGATCCGGAGAAACCCTCCGCGACGACACCTCAGGGTCGTCCGCCTCATGAGGCGGGGAGACAGGGGGAGGCGTTTCGCTCTCCATCATCTCCGGAAGAAGATCCCCCGAAGACGAACTCTGTCGAGAAGGGCTACGATCCGAACTGCAAGACATACGTCTCGGTTATTGTCCTCGGAGATGAAGCATGATATATTTACCAAAAGTACTCGTGTTCACTTACAGCTCGGTGGAGGGCTGACCCCCTTGCGGGCACAGTGCGGTAAGGACGCCCTCCGGGGCAGGGCCCCCTGGCGAAGGTTTCTTCCCTCGTTTGGAAACCTTTGTTTCAAAATCTTCAGGGGCGGTCCTTTTCCTTCCTTGGGGAGAGGGAATTTCAGATTCTTCTCCCCGGTTATCCGCCTTCGCGGAGACACTAATTCCCCCGGTTTGGATGAGTAATGAGTGAGGCCCGCTTTCGGCTTCTTGATTCCCCCCTTCATCTTCCCCTGATGGCGCTTGATAAGGTGCGAGCTCAAGCATCCTGTATAGTAAAGGATCCGGTGAGCCCTCGGGAAGGGGGGCCGAACACCTGATCATCTTCGCCTTTTTTACCCAGTCCTAGTCAAAGAGCGATTTTTCATAATGATATTGTGACAAATTAAAAGACAGCATGTTCGGCTACAGAATTACTTACGTGGGTATCTGGACGATTGCAGTTTAGACCCGCATCCTCGGTGGTGTCCGGACACTTTATTCGTGATCCGAAGAACAATCCATACATCTCTGCGAGCGTCACGCCGAAGAATTGCTGAATAGTTCACGGTCCTTCCGGGTTGAACTCCCACATACGGAGAGGTCGACGTTGACATGGCAGGACCCGACGAACTGTCATGACTTGCATTACCTTGACAAGGCTGACATCTCTCTTGAGGAGATCTCGGATGCGACTCTGCAATGTCGGCACGTCATTAACTGGCCCCCAGTCCGGCCCCTTGTTGACCCATGACGCTAGTTGTGGCGGGGGGCCCGAACGGAAGGCGGAGGCAGCTACCCACTTAGTACTTCGGGGAGCTGTGATGTAAAACCACTCCCGCTGCCATAAGTCGGACGTCTCCGGGAAGGAACCCTTTGGCCATGGAGCATCGGCGCCTTTGCTTATTATGGCACCTCCGCATTTTGCGTGTCGCCCATCGATCATCTTTGGCTTCACATTGAAGGTCTTGAGCCATAAGCCGAAGTGTGGGGTGATGCGGAGGAAGGCCTCACACACGACGATAAACGACGAGATGTGAAGGATGGAATCTGGAGCTAGATCATGGAAATCGAGCCCGTAATAGAACATAAGCCCTCTAACAAAGGGATCAAGACTAAAGCCTAGCCCTCGGAGGAAGTGGGAAACAAATACGACACTCTCGTTGGGTTCAGGAGTGGGGACGACCTGCCCTTGAGCAGGCAGCCTGTGCGAGATTTCGGCGGTCAGATACCTGGCTTCTCTTAGCTTCTTGATGTCCTCCTCTGTGACAGAGGAGGCTATCCACCGGCCTTGAAGGTTGGATCCGGACATGATTGAAGGTCTGAAGCGCTTAGCCGGAGCCTCGGATGTTGGAATTCGAGGTGGGGGAAGGGAAGGATCGAGCGCGAGAAAAAAAGGACAGGCCTTGGCCCCTTTATAAAGAGGGTGAATATCAAGCGTCCTCCGCGTGGCCGTTTGGAACTTGCCTAAATTGAGAAGTCATACCAGCGGGCACAATTGGGTTACCCACACCCGTATTGATGAGAATCCCATGATAAGGGGAACACGATATCTGCTTCAACAAGACGTGCCAATAAAACCGCCTCGCAACACGTGAAGTGGCAGGCTGGGAAAAACGGTTCGTGATGACCGGACCACGGCAGGACGTCACGCTATGAAAAGTTGTCAGCAGATAAGATTTGTGGAAATATTATACTCTCTACGGTGGTATGTGGAAATTGTTTTGCAGAGCCGGACACGATCCTTGTGTTCAAAATCTTCTATGGAGTATTCGGAGGAGGAACCCGCCTTGCAATGCCGAAGACGATCTGCGCGCCGGACTCATCGTCATTGAAGCCTGGTTCAGGGGCTACTAAGGGAGTCCTGGATTAGGGGGTCCTCGGACAGCCGGACTATATACTTCAGCCGGACTGTTGGGCTATGAAGATACAAGACTCAAGACTTCATGCCGTGTCCGGACAGGACTATCCTTTGCGTGGAAGGCAAGCTTGGCAATACGGATATGTAGATCTCCTCCCTTGTAACCGACTCTGTGTAACCCTAGCCCCCTCCGGTGTCTATATAAACTAGAGGGTTTAGTCCGTAGGACAACAACAATCATAACCATAGGCTAGCTTCTAGGGTTTAGCCTCTACGATCTCGTGGTAGATCAACTCTTGTAATACTCATATCATCAAGATCAATCAAGCAGGAAGTAGGATATTACCTCCATCGAGAGGGCCCGAACCTGGGTAAACATCGTGTCCCCCGCCTCCTGTTACCATCCGCCTTAGACGCACAGTTCGGGACCCCCTACCTGAGATCCGCCGGTTTTGACACCGACAATGAATAATAAACATTTATCATGATATGAGGAAATAAATAATAACTTTATTATTGCCTCTAGGGCATATTTCCTTCAGTCTCCCACTTGCACTAGAGTCAATAATCTAGATTACACAGAAATGATTCTAACACCCATGGAGTTTTGGTGCTGATCATGTTTTGCTCGTGGAAGAGGCTTAGTCAACGGGTCTGCAACATTCAGATCCATATGTATCTTGCAAATCTCTATGTCTCCCACCTAGACTTGATCCCGGATGGAATTGAAGCGTCTCTTGATGTGCTTAGTTCTCTTGTGAAATCTGGATTCCTTTGCCAAGGCAATTGCACCAGTATTGTCACAAAAGATTTTCATTGGTCCCGATGCACTAGGTATGACACCTAGATCGGATATGAACTCCTTCATCCAGACTCCTTCATTTGCTGCTTCCGAAGCAGCTACGTACTCCGCTTCACACGTAGATCCCGCCACGACGCTTTGTTTAGAACTGCACCAACTGACAGCTCCACCGTTCAATGTAAACACGTATCCGGTTTGCGATTTAGAATCGTCCGGATCAGTGTCAAAGCTTGCATCGACGTAACCATTTACGACGAGCTCTTTGTCACCTCCATAAACAAAAAACATATCCTTAGTCCTTTTCAGGTATTTCAGGATGTTCTTGACCGCTGTCCAGTGATCCACTCCTGGATTACTTTGGTACCTCCCTGCTAAGCTAATAGCAAGGCACACATCAGGTCTGGTACACAGCATTGCATACATGATAGAGCCTATGACTGAAGCATAGGGAACATTTTTCATTTTCTCTCTATCTTCTGCAGTGGTCGGGCATTGAGTCTGACTCAACTTCACACCTTGTAACACAGGCAAGAACCCTTTCTTTGCTTGATCCATTTTGAACTTTTTCAAAACTTTGTCAAGGTATGTGCTTTGTGAAAGTCCAATCAAGCATCTTGATCTATCTCTATAGATCTTGATGCCCAATATGTAAGCAGCTTCACCAAGGTCTTTCATTGAAAAACTCTTATTCAAGTATCATTTTATGCTATCCAGAAATTCTATATCATTTCCAATCAGCAATATGTCATCCACATATAATATTAGAAATGCTACAGAGCTCCCACTCACTTTCTTGTAAATACAGGCTTCTCCAAAAGTCTGTATAAATCCATATGCTTTGATCACACTATCAAAACGTTTATTCCAACTCCGAGAGGCTTGCACCAGTCCATAAATGGATCGCTGGAGCTTGCACACTTTGTTAGCTCCCTTTGGATCGACAAAACCTTCCGGTTGCATCATATACAACTCTTCTTCTAGAAATCCATTCAGGAATGCAGTTTTGACATCCATTTGCCAAATTTCATAATCATAAAATGCGGCAATTGCTAACATGATTCGGACAGACTTAAGCGTCGCTACGGGTGAGAAAGTCTCATCGTAGTCAACCCCTTGAACTTGTCGAAAAACCTTTCGCAACAAGTCGAGCTTTGTAGACAGTAACATTACCGTCAGCGTCAGTCTTCTTCTTGAAGATCCATTTATTCTCTATGGCTTGCCGATCATCGGGCAAGTCAACCAAAGTCCACACTTTGTTCTCATACATGGATCCCATCTCAAATTTCATGACCTCAAGCCATTTTGCGGAATCTGGGCTCACCATCGCTTCTTCATAGTTCGTAGGTTCACCTTGGTCAAGTAACATGACCTCCAGAATAGGATTACCGTACCACTCTGGTGCGGATCTTACTCTGGTTGACCTACGAGGTTTGGTAGTAACTTGATCTGAAGATTCATGATCAACATCATTAGCTTCCTCACTAATTGGTGTAGGTGTCACAGGAACCGGTTTCTGTGATGAACTACTTTCCAATAAGGGAGCAGGTACAGTTACCTCATCAAGTTCTACTTTCCTCCCACTCACTTCTTTCGAGAGAAACTCCTTCTCTAGAAAGGATCCATTCTTAGCAACGAATGTCTTGCCTTCGGATCTGTGATAGAAGGTGTACCCAACATTTTCCTTTGGGTATCCTATGAAGACACATTTCTCCGATTTGGGTTCGAGCTTATCAGGTTGAAGCTTTTTCATATAAGCATCGCAGCCCCAAACTTTAAGAAACGACAACTTTGGTTTCTTGCCAAACCACAGTTCATAAGGCGTCGTCTCAACGGATTTCGATGGTGTCCTATTTAACGTGAATGCAGCCGTCTCTAGAGCATAACCCCAAAACGATAGCGGTAAATCAGTAAGAGACATCATAGATCGCACCATATCTAGTAAAGTACAATTACGACGTTCGGACACACCATTACGTTGTGGTGTTCCGGGTGGCGTGAGTTGCGAAACTATTCCGCATTGTTTCAAATGTAGACCAAACTCGTAACTAAAATATTCTCCTCCACGATCAGATCGTAGAAACTTTATTTTCTTGTTACGATGATTTTCTACTTCACTCTGAAATTCTTTGAACTTTTCAAATGTTTCAGACTATGTTTCATTAAGTAGATATACCCATATCTGCTCAAATCATCTGTGAAGGTGAGAAAATAACGATACCCACCGCGAGCCTCAATATTCATCGGACCACATACATCAGTATGTATGATTTCCAACAAATCTGTTGCTCGCTCCATTGTTCCGGAGAACGGCGTTTTAGTCATCTTGCCCATGAGGCATGGTTCGCAAGTACCAAGTGATTCATAATCAAGTGATTCCAAAGGTCCATCAGTATGGAGTTTCTTCATGCGCTTTACATCAATACGACCCAAACGGCAGTGCCACAAATATGTTACACTATCATTATCAACTCTGCATCTTTTGGCTTCAACATTATGAATATGTGTATCACTACTATCGAGATTCAACACAAATAGACCACTCTTCAAGGGTGCATGACCATAAAAGATATTACTCATATAAATAGAACAACCATTATTCTCAGATTTAAATGAATAACCGTCTCGCATCAAACAAGATCCAGATATAATGTTCATGCTTAATGCTGGCACCAAATAACAATTATTCAGGTCTAAAACTAATCCCGAAGGTAGATGTAGAGGTAGCGTGCCGACGGCGATCACATCGACTTTGGAACCATTTCCCATGCGCATCGTCACCTCGTCCTTAGCCAGTCTTCGCTTAATCCGTAGTCCCTGTTTCGAGTTGCAAATATTAGCAACAGAACCAGTATCAAATACCCAGGTGCTACTGCGAGCTCTAGTAAGGTACACATCAATAACATGTATATCACATATACCTTTTTTCACCTTGCCATCCTTCTTATCCGCCAAATACTTGGGGCAGTTCCGCTTCCAGTGACCAGTCTGTTTGCAGTAGAAGCACTCAGTCTCAGGCTTAGGTCCAGACTTGGGTTTCTTCTCTTGAGCAGCAACTTGTTTGCCGTTCTTCTTGAAGTTCCCCTTCTTCTTCCCTTTACCCTTTTTCTTGAAACTGGTGGTCTTGTTGACCATCAACACTTGATGCTCCTTCTTGATTTCTACCTCCGCAGCCTTTAGCATTGCGAAGAGCTCGGGAATTGTCTTATCCATCCCTTGCATATTATAGTTCATCACGAAGCTCTTGTAGCTTGGTGGCAGTGATTGAAGAATTCTGTCAATGACACTATCATCCGAAAGATTAACTCCCAGTTGAATCAAGTGATTGTTATACCCAGACATTTTGAGTATATGTTCACTTACAGAACTATTCTCCTCCATCTTGCAGCTGTAGAACTTATTTGAGACTTCATATCTCTCAATCCGGGCATTTGCTTGAAATATTAACTTCAACTCCTGGAACATCTCATATGCTCCATGACGTTCAAAACGTCGTTGAAGTCCCGGTTCTAAGCCATAAAGCATGGCACACTGAACTATCGAGTAGTCATTAGCTTTGCTTTGCCAGACGTTCTTAACGTCGTCAGTTGCATCTGCAGCAGGCCTGTCACCCAGCGGTGCTTCCAGGATGTAATTCTTCTATGCAGCAATGAGGATAATCCTCAAGTTACGGACCCAGTCCGTGTAATTGCTACCATCATCTTTCAACTTTGCTTTCTCAAGGAACGCATTAAAATTCAATGGAACAACAGCACGGTCCATCTATCTACAACAACATAGACAAGCAAAATACTATCAGGTACTAAGTTCATGATAAATTTAAGTTCAATTAATCATATTACTTAAGAACTCCCACTTAGATAGACATCCCTCTAATCATCTAAGTGATCACGTGATCCATATCAACTAAACCATAACCGATCATCACGTGAAATGGAGTAGTTTTCAATGGTGAACATCACTATGTTGATCATATCTACTATATGATTCATGCTCGACCTCTCGGTCTCAGTGTTCCGAGGCCATATCTGCATATGCTAGGCTCGTCAAGTTTAACCCGAGTATTCTGCGTGTGTAAACTGTCTTACACCCGTTGTAGATGAACGTTGAGCTTATCACACCCGATCATCACGTGGTGTCGCGGCACGACGAACTTTGGCAACGGTGCATACTCAGGAAGAACACTTTTACCTTGAAATTTAGTGAGTGATCATCTTATAATGCTACCGTCAAACAAAGCAGAATAAGATGCATAAAGGATAAACATCACATGCAATCAATATAAGTGATATGATATGGCCATCATCATCTTGTGCCTTTGATCTCCATCTCCAAAGCACCGTCATGATCACCATCGTCACCAGCGCGACACCTTGATCTCCATCATAGTATCGTTGTCATCTCGCCAACTATTGCTTCTATGACTATCGGTACCGCTTAGTGATAAAGTAAAGCAATTACAGGGCGATTGCATTGCATACAATAAAGCGACAACCATATGGCTCCTGCCAGTTGCCGATAACTTTGTTACAAAACATGATCATCTCATACAATAAATATAGCATCATGTATTGACCATATCACATCACAACATGCCCTGCAAAAACAAGTTAGACGTCCTCTACTTTGTTGTTGCAAGTTTTACGTGGCTGCTACGGGCTAAGCAAGAACCGTTCTTACCTACGCATCAAAACCACAACGATAGTTCGTCAAGTTAGTGCTGTTTTAACCTCTCAAGGACCGGGCATAGCCACACTCGGTTCAACTAAAGTTGGAGAAACTGACACCCGCCAGCCACCTGTGTGTAAAGCACGTCGGTAGAACCAGTCTCGCGTAAGCGCACGCGTAATGTCGGTCCAGGCTGCTTCATCCAACAATACCGCCGAACCAAAGCATGACATGCTGGTAAGCAGTATGACTTGTATCGCCCACAACTCACTTGTGTTCTACTCGTGCATATAACATCTACGCATAAACCTGGCTCGGATGCCACTGTTGGGGAACATAGTAATTTCAAAAAATTTCCTACGCACACGCAAGATCATGGTGATGCATAGCAACAAGAGGGGAGAGTGTCGTCCACGTACCCTCGTAGACCGTTAAGCGGAAGCGTTATGACAACGCGGTTGATGTAGTCGTACGTCTTCAGATCGACCGATCCTTAGTACCGAACATACGGCACCTCCGCGTTCAGCACACGTTCAGCTCGGTGACGTCCCGTGATCTCACGATCCAGTAGAGCTCGAGGGAGAGTTTCGTCAGCACGATGGCGTGGTGACGATGTTGATGAAGCTACCGTCGCAGGGCTTCGCCTAAGCACCGCTACGATATGACCGAGGTGGATTATGGTGGAGGGGGGCACTGCACACAGCTAAAAGATCAATGATCAATTGTTGTGTCTATGGGGTGCCCCCTGCCCCCATATATAAAGGGGGAGGAGGAGAGGGCCGGCCAGGGGAGAGGCGCGCCCAAGGGGGGCAATCCTACTCCAAGTAGGTTTGGCCCCCACCTTTCCTATTCCAAGAAGGAGAAGGGGGGAGGAGGAGGTGGAGAGAAGGAAGGAGAGGGGGGCCGCCGCCCCTTCCCCTTGTCCAATTTGGATTGGGGAAAGGGGGGCCGCGCGCCACCTCCTGGCTCCCCTCTCTCTTCTCCACTAAGGCCCATAAGGCCCAATAGCTTCCCGGGGGGGGGGGGGGGGGTTCCGGTAACCCCCGGTACTCCGATATATGTCCGAAACCTTCCGAAACATTTCCAGTGTCCGAACATAGTCGTCCAATATATCGATCTTTACGCCTCGACCATTTCAAGACTCCTCGTCATGTCCGTGATCATATCCGGGACTCCGAAGTACCTTCGGTACATCAAAACACAAAAACGCATAATACCGATCGTCACAGAACTTTAAGCGTGCGGACCCTACGGGTTCGAGAACTAGGTAGACATGACCGAGACACGTCTCCGGTCAATAACCAATAGCGGAACCTAGATGCTCATATTGGCTCCTACATATTCTACGAAGATCTTTATCGGTCAAACCGCATAACAACATACGTTGTTCCCTTTGTGATCGGTATGTTACTTGCCCGAGATTCGATCGTCGGTATCTCAATACCTAGCTCAATCTCGTTACCGGCAAGTCTCTTTACTCGTTCTGTAAGGCATCATCCCGCAACTAACTCATTAGTCACATTGCTTGCAAGGCTTATAGTGATGTGCATTACCGAGAGGGCCCAGAGATACCTCTCCGACAATCGGAGTGACAAATCCTAATCTCGATCTATACTAACTCAACAAGTACCATCGGAGACACCTGTAGAGCACCTTTATAATCACCCAGTTACGTTGTGACGTTTGGTAGCACACAAAGTGTTCCTCCGGTAATCGGGAGTTGCATAATCTCATAGTCATAGGAACATGTACAAGTCATGAAGAAAGCAATAGCAGTAAACTAAACGATCAAGTGCTAAGCTAACGGAATGGGTCAAGTCAATCACATCATTCTCCTAATGATGTGATCCCATTAATCAAATGACAACTCATGTCTATGGTTAGGAAACTCAACCATCTTTGATTAACGAGCTAGTCAAGTAGAGGCATACTAATGACGCTATGTTTGTCTATGTATTCACACATGTATTATGTTTCCGGTTAATACAATTCTAGCATGAATAATAAACATTTATCATGATATGAGGAAATAAATAATAACTTTATTATTGCCTCTAGGGCATATTTCCTTCACCAACATCTACCCCATGAAGCCACGTCCCAAATAACATGGTGATGGAATTCGGAGGAGTAATGTTAAAAGCTATGTGAACCGTCCGCCACATAATTTTTGCCAGAGGGCAATCAAGAAAGAGGTGTTTGATTGATTCATGTTATTCACAAAAGCTACATCTCATAGAACCTGTCCAATTGCGCTTTGCCAAGTTGTCCTTGGTTAAGATAATTAGTTTATGTACAAACCACATAAACACTTTGATTTTCAAAGGTACTTTGACTTTCCACACATGTTTCAATCGTGGAATCGCGCTAGAATTGATAACATCCAAGTACATGGATTTAACCGAAAACTCTCTATTCTTAGTTAGTTTCCAGTACAACTGGTCAGCTGTTGAGATAACTGAACATCCATCAATCTTCTCACAAGATTGAGCCATGCTTCCCAATGGGCTCCAACTAGCGTCCTCCGAAATTGAATATTAAGCGGAGTAGACTGCAGTACTGTTGCAACGTAAGCGTCTCTACGCTGAACAATACTATACAGAGAAGGATATTGAAGTGCTAGGGGCATCTCCCCTAGCCATGTATCCTCCCAGAATCTCGTAGCTGTACCGTTTCCAACTAAGAATCTTGTCCTATTGAAGAAGAGTGATTTAACTCTCATCAATCCTTTCCAAAAGGGTGAGTCAGTCGGCCTCACTGTCACCTGGGACAAGGTTCTAGAGTGAAGGTACTTGTTACGTAAGATCTGAGCCCAAGTTTATATAGGCTAGGGTACTTGACAAAACACCAATACTGCTCTTGTAGACTGTAGGTGGGAGGGGTTCATGGGTAATTATTGATCCACTAGTCTATGAAGGATAAAGATGACGAGGTGGTGCATGGTTCATAGTGTATTATCCACCATCCTTCGACATAAATGGTTTTCTTTCTTCATGCGACTTCTTTAACTTTGTCTTTATTCTTCTCTTCATATTTTTTTAAACGAGATTCTTCTCTTCATATCTGATTGCTGACCATGGCCATGGTTTGTCCTTAACTTTTTATCATCTGGATGACATGTAGGGCTGGGTGGGATCCTGCCCGGTTGGGATTTTACTATTCCCAACACACATTTTACTATTCCCCAAAACACATGTTCTCTTTGACATATGTGAGATGCAGGATTGTACTACTACGTCCACCCGGGTGTATAGGGCATGCACGTAGTTCTAGATTGATAATTTCACTAGCTAGGTATGTATTATATGTGACAAAAAATATTTGTTTAGAAACTACATCCGCATATAAATTCAATGATATCTTTTGATGAAATATAACATGTATGTAAGTACTCAAATGAATGACCTAGAACTATGCAGGTGCCCTAATACACCGGGACAGAAGAAGTATCAAATATGTTCTTGGCAGGCAGTTTAATATCCTTTTGACGATAGCTTCAATTTGACTTTGTTGTGCATGGCAGTATGTTCATGTTGCCAATCTCTCCAAATGTCTCCTAATATGGACACTGTGTCTTGTTCCTCATATAAGAATGGCAATTTCTGCTTGGAAGAGGATGTTGACGGGGATCACAACAAGGGATCTGGAAAGCTAATTTTTCTCTGAAAATCTAAAATTTTCTCTAGCGACTACTTTAAGATGGTGTTCTAACTAGATTTAACACGAGTAAAAGAAATTGGCATTGTTCTTCTTTGTGTTCTTTTTGTGATAAAATAGAAACAGCTTAACACTTACTCCCTTTGTATACTTTTATAAGACGTTTTGGGTCACTATCTTTAGTCTGCTAAAACGTCATACAAGTTTACAGTGAGAGTAATTTTAACATTGTCTTGGAATTTCTGGTTGTCCAAATTCCCCGTGGCAAGCTTGTGCCCCGTTTCATGCCTTTTTTTTCCCTTTCCTTTTGGTGATAAGTTCCATGTGTGGTGGGCTTAGCTGCTCTCCGGTGGATTTTGTGGACTACTAGGAACAAAGTTACTTTTGATAATCATGTGCTGAGATCTCCCCTGGAGGTTGTACGTATTATGCGCTCTTTCCTCTTATCTTGGGCAGGTCCACAAAATGAAGATGGCAAGATGACTCTGAACAATGGTGCAACTGAACAAATGAACAAGGCGTTGGCGCTGATGCATGGCGAGATGGGAATATCCCGTGCTGCCTGCCAGTCATGCCCGTATCCTTTTTAATCGTTTTGAGGGCAATGGAAAGGGTTAGCCCGGCCGGCCGATTGATCAGACAGAGCCGGTGCAATGAACTGAATGTAAAAAATCAGTAGTACAAGTAGATCATAAGATTGCACACAGAAACAACCACCATATATAACAACGCAATGGTAAAGGCGGACAATAGGCGCCGGCGGACCGGCCAAACTTTCAGCCGGTCACCGCGCGTCCGTTGGATTCGTCGTATAATACCCGTTAGATCTATATCCCCACGTTCCTTTACGCAGAAAACGCTTCGTCCTCACGCCTCCATCCGCATTTCACGTCTACATTGACCAATAGCTCGTGGCCATGGCGGAGACTGCGCTCACTGCCGCCCGTGCTTACCGGCCATCGGCGACACTCGTGCTTGTCTCCTGGTCTCCCCCGGCCGCACGCGCTCCCCGGCCATTCTCTCTCGACCAAGAAGAGCATCACCATCGCCACCAACCCTGGCTGTTTCGATGCAGCACGAACTAGAGAGTCGTCGCCGTCCCCATCATCATGTGGCCATCGTAGTGTCACTGGGCATGGGCATGGCAACCTCAGTGGCCGGTTGTAGCATCCTGAGACCTGAGCAGTGGTAGCAAGTAGCAACTCTGGGAGGCACACTATAGCCGTTCGACACTCATGCAGGTTCCAACGAAAGCATATGCCTGTTGTAGCAAAAATTATTCTGGATGTAGCTCCGCCTCGTCGTTCGCTCGACTGGTTCCAGTAAAAATAGATGCCGGTCGTAGCAAATTTTGTTGAGGATGCAGCTCGGCCTCGCCGTCGTCGCCGACGCTCGAGTGGTTCCAGCAAAAATAGATGCCGGTCGTAGCAAATTTTGTTGTGGATGAAGCTCCGCCTCGCCGTCGTCGATGACGCTCGACTGGTTCCAGCAAAAATAGGTGCCGCTCGTAGCAAATTTTGTTGTGGATGCAACTCCGCATCGCCGTCGTCGCCGACGCTCGACTGGTTCCAGCAAAGACACATGCCGGTTGTAGCAATTTTTTTGTGAATGCAGCTCCGTCTCACCGTTGTTGCCGACGCTCGACTGGTTCCAGCAAAAAAATATGCCAGACGTAGCATTTTTGTATGCCGATCGTAACATTTTTTGCCGTGGTTTGCAGCTCCGCCGCGTCGACTCTCGCAGCCGACACTCTCTGGTTCCAGCAAAAAAATGTTGGTCGAAGCATTTTGGCGCACCGGTCGTTAGCATCTTTGCCTCGTGATGCAGCTTCGCAAAGCACCAACAGCAGGAGGAAACATTCTCGACACAAGGAGCTAGCGCGCGCGACTGCAGCACTGGTTCTGCTCTGAAGCTAGACGTCAAGGCATGGTATAAATACACACACGCTCAATGGGCGACGCACGCAACTACCGGTACCAAGTGCACCGCAGATGGATCGATCAAGATTAGTTACTTTGGCGAACGCGGCGTAGGCACCGCCTTATTTCGGCAAGCTAGCTTTACTAATGCATGTGCAGTGATTCAGACGCATCTCTCACATTCTATTTCTCACCACGCATGCGTGTATGCAGTATGCACTGCATTTTTGGCCGACGATAAGCTTGCAGAAGCTAGGGCCTGTTTGTTTCATAGGTCCTAGGACTTTTTAAAGTCCCAACTTATAAGTCCCGAGTCCCCTGTTTGTTTACAGGATTTATCATAGGCTAGAGGTTATTAAATGACATGCTAAAAGACCCAAATCACCACCCTATAAGTTCCTCCCTGAGAGTCTTTTTTGATAAATCCCAAATCACCACTTTAAGTCCCTATAAGTCCCTACTGTTTGGTTTAGATGGGACTTATAGGGACTTTTTTAAGTCCCTAAACCAATAAGTCCCTGGAAACAAACACCCTCTAAGAACGATGACAGCTTGAAAAATATTGAGATTAGCTAGCGTCCGGCGCATGCATGCAGTTCCTGGAAAGAAGACGACGCATGCCGCATCGATCTGCACGTCATTCCTTACTGGGTGTCTCGATGCACCCCCACTATATATATATATCATCTCTCTGTCGAATGTCGATCGTAGCCGAAATTGGGTTGCAGCGAGGAGACATTCGGGAGGTCGGTCAGTTGCACGTTCCTCTCAATGTGCTTGATTCAGACGAAAAGATGCGACGCTGGTTGTGTAGGGACTAGGGACACACAACACACGTGGCACAGTCCTCGGCACTAGACAAACTAAGGGCTCGATTAATCGATCGGCTTCTTTCATCGTGACGGGTGAGGCGAATTAACTTGGTAGATGGTGCATAAGAGCATATCCGACAGGCGCCCAAAAAAAGCTTCGCGCACTAAAAGTTTGTTTTTTGGGCGCTGGACAGCTCTAGCAGAAGCTGTAGCGCTAAAAGTTTTTCGGCGCGCGCTGAAAAACGCTATCGCGCGCAGCATATTTAGGGCGCCGGATTGCACGCGCTTCATAATTTGCACTGTCTGCTTTTTGAGCGCGCGTTTTTGGGCGCCTGCTAAAGCAAAGTTGGTCCCGGCGCATTATAAGTGCTACAGTGGCGCGCTATAACGTTTATTGGGCGTGGAATTTTTGTGCAACCGTCAGAGATGCTCTAACTTTGTTATTTTTATTTAAGGGAAACAACTTCACTCTGCTTCGTATTTTCATTAAGCATAACTTTGTTAAACTATAAGGGATTGACTATGTGCAAGTTGACTGAATTTTGTTTTTGGGTAAGTTGCCTGACCAAAATTAGGGGTCAGTCACTTTTACTGCCGTGCTCACGTACACAACCTGCATGCCTGCATGCTCACGAACACAATCCCACCACCAGGACCCAGGCTGCATGCGTGCAAGCTCAGTTGCTCACGTACACAAGCCCAACATCAGTAATTATATACGATATAAAAATTAATTAAATTAAATTAATGACGTTTTATAAGCAAGACTATACTAGCAGCATTGGTATTGCCTTTTAAGAATAAAGAAAATCAAAACAAAACATGCACACAACATTCGAATCACACTTTCAGTAATACGCAAAGAGTAAACATATGGTAGTGCAATTTTCACGATCTAGTATAATTTACACACATATTGTATATTACTTGCATGTATACTTACACACGCAAAAATGAAAAAAAGAAGTTGTTTAAGAAATAATGAATTAGTGGCATTAGTATTCCCCTTTAAAAAGAAGACAATAAAAAAATGACAAAATTTGCGCACAGTTTACACACAAATTGCACTTTTTATAATATGCAAGAATAAGCATATGTGAAATGATATTAGTATTTCCCTTAAAGGGAAAAAAGAAATAAAAAATCAAAATCAAAATAATGAAGTTTTCTATGGAAGAATGAAACCCTTTAAGAAGAAACAAAATGAACAAACTAAAACAAAAGCAAATTAATGAAGTTTTCTAGGGAATAATGAACCCCTTTAAGAAGAAAGAAAAAGATAAAAAAACTTGCACACAAGTTTGTACTTAAATTGCACTTTTAGTACTATGCAAAAAAGGAATATATAATATTGCAATTTTTCCAACAAGTTATTTAAAAATAATTAATTAGTGGCATTATATTCCCCTTTAAGAAGAAGAGAATAAAAATGACAAATTTTGCACACAATTTACACATAAATTGCACTTTTTATCATATGCAGAATAAGCAATGAAATGATATTGGCATTGCCCTTGAAGAAAGAAAATAAAATAAAATAAAAAGGAAAAAACAAAATCAAAATAATGAAAATTTCTATGGAAGAATGAAACTCTTTAAGGAGAAAAAAAAACTAAAACTAAAGAAAAAAAGAAGTTTTTTAGGGAATAATGAACCCCTTAAAGACGAAAGAGAAAGAGGGGAAAAATTTACACACAGGTTCGCAGTGAAATTGCACTTTCGATAATATGCAAAAAAAGAACATATAATATTGCAATTATCGCAATCTACTATAATTTACACAGATGTTGTTTAGTACTTGCGTGTATATTTATATACACAGACAGAAAACAAAAATAACAGTTTCTAAGCAAGAATGAAGTTGTGGCATAGGTACCACGCTTTAAGAAGAAATAAAAAAAATCATGATAAAATTTGCACATAATTTACTCATAAATTGCACATTTTCATATATGAAATAACAAACATATAATATTATGACTTACATAATAAATGAGTTTAAAACAAAGGAATGAATTAGTGTCAATCATATTACTCTTAAATAAGAAAGAAAGTGAAATGAAAACTTAGAAAAAAATTCCACATAATTAGTACGAAAATTGCATTTTTTTTAAATAATATGTAAGAAGAAACATATAGTAGTAAAATTTCTGTACTCTAATATAATATATACATGTAGTACTTGTGTGCATACATTTACACACACTCAACATCCAAAAGTACACATAAAGAAAAAAGAAAACTCGATGAAATATGCATAAATACTGCGCTTTAAAAAATGCAAGAATAAGCATATGAAAGTGCATTTTTTGCAAAAATAAAATCTAAGAACAACTGAATTGTGGCATTGGTATTAACCTTAAAGTAGAATGAAAATGAAGTAAAGACTAAAACAATATCATATATATTTTTCTGAAAAAATGGATTAGTGACGTTGGTATTTCTTTTAAGAAGAATGAAAAAAAACTTATACACAACTTCGCACCAAAATTGCACTTTATCGCAATATGCAAAAATAATCGTATAATCATGAAATTTTGGCACATATTATATAGTATTTGTATGTATATAACTACACTCAGCCAACAACCAACATAAAACAAAAAATAATGATAAAGGAAAAAATAAAAAATGCATAGAAACATAAAACAGAAATTAAAACAAAATGAAGCAAAATACCCACAAAAGAAACAAACAAAGGGAGAGACAGGAAGGCTGGATCGCACCTCTTAATGGGCTTCGGCCCAGTGGCAATCGACTGACCCAAATATGGGGTCAGTCGAACCAAGCAGAGCATAGCCAAAGAAGCAGCACAGGCAGGAAAAAAAGCAGCGCGAATCATAAAGCAAAAAAAAATCAACGGCCAAAAAATTGACTGACCCAAATGTAAAAATTCAGGCAACTTACAAGTAGCTAAAGTGAAACTATAATTGCTTGCCCCTGCATAAATACAGCGGTCGATGGCAGCCGACCATTAACACACGTACTTGTAGAGTATTATTAGGCTACTCATAGTGGGAAGTATCATGCATATGATTCTACTTTATAATACTATCTTCATAGTGCATAGTATTATAAATTAGTATCACAAATCATCTTATTTATTGCCATGTATGATACATACTAACATAACATTTATTATGATACGGTATTTATCTATGTTATTTTAACCATCTCTCTCATCTTTAATTGTCTGCCACATAAGCATGTTTGCGAGTCTCAAGTGAATGATACCGGTTATGTTAGCCCCATTATGGCCAGCCTTAGCAGTTTAGCACCGCCAGAACAACTCTAAATCTTGAAATAAAGCAAACACTGCATTCATGGAGAGGTTCAAGTGTAAGAAAAAAAGAGGAAGAGAGAGGTGAGGGGGGGGGGGGGGTACAAACTCCGTAGAGCCAACGACCAATGGCTAGGTGGCGAAGCTATATGGCGGGCCGCAAGTAAAAGGTCGTCAATCATGCCACCAAGTAGGTTCTGAAGGAAAAATGCCCTAGAGGCAATACTAAAGTTGTTATTTATATTTCCTTATATCATGATAAATGTTTTTTATTCCTGCTAGAATTGTATTAGCCGGGAACTTAGTACATGTGTGAATACATAGACAAAACAGAGTGTCCCTAGTATGCCTCTACTTGACTAGCTCGTTAATCAAAGATGGTTAAGTTTCCTGACCATAGACATGTGTTGTCATTGGATGAACGGGATCACATCATTAGAGAATGATGTGATGGACAAGACCCATCCGTTAGCTTAGCATTATGATCGTTAAGTTTTATTGCTATTGATTTCTTCATGACTTATACATATTCCTCTCACTATGAGATTATGCAACTCCCGAATACCGGAGGAACACCTTGTGTGCTATCAAACATCACAACATAACTGGGTGATTATAAAGATGCTATAAAGGTGTCTCCGAAGGTGTTTGTTGGGTTGGCATAGATCAAGATTAGTATTTGTCACTCCGAGTATCGGAGAGGTATCTCTGGGCCCTCTCGGTAATGCACATCACTATAAGCCTTGCAAGCAATGTGACTAATCAGTTAGTTGCGGGATGATGCATTACGGAACGAGTAAAGAGACTTGCCGGTAACGAGATTGAACTAGGTATGAGGATACCGACGATCGAATCTTGGGCAAGTAACATACCGATGACAAAGGGAATAACCAATATTGTTATTGCAGTTTGACCGATAAAGATCTTCGAAGAATATGTAGGAACCAATATGAGCATCCAGGTTCCGCTGTTGGCTATTGATCTGAGATATGTCTCGGTCATGTCTACATAGTTCTCGAACCCGTAGGGTCCGCACGCTTAACGCTCGATGACGATTTTTATTATGAGTTATTTTTTTTGGTGACCGAAGATTGTTCGGAGTCCCAGATGAGACCACGGACATGACGAGGAGTCTCGAAATGGTCGAGAGGTAAAGATTGATATATTGTAAGATGGTCTCCAGACACCGGAATGGTTTCGAGTGGTTCGGGTATTTTTCCGGAGTACCGAGGGGTTACCGGAACCCCCCGGGGGAAGTCATGGGCCTCATGGGCCATGGGAGAGAGAGGGGACAGCCCACAAGGGGTGGCCGCGCCCCCCCATGGGAGTCCGAATTGGACTAGGGGAGGGGGCGGCGCCTGAAGGAAATATGCCCTAGAGGCAATAATAAAGTTATTATTTATTTCTTTATATCATGATAAATGTTTATTATTCATGCTAGAATTGTATTAACCGGAAACATAGTACTTGTGTGAATACATAGACAAACAGAGTGTCACTAGTATGCCTCTACTTGACTAGCTCGTTGATCAAAGATGGTTATGTTTCCTAGCCATAGACATGAGTTGTCATTTGATTAACGGGATCACATCATTAGGAGAATGATGTGATTGACTTGACCCATTCCGTTAGCTTAGCACTTGATCGTTTAGTATTCTGCTATTGCTTTCTTCATGACTTATACATGTTCCTATGACTATGAGATTATGCAACTCCCGTTTACCGGAGGAACACTTTGTGTGCTACCAAACGTCACAACGTAACTGGGTGAGTATAAAGGTGCTCTACAGGTGTCTCCAAAGGTACTTGTTGGGTTGGCGTATTTCGAGATTAGGATTTGTCACTCCGATTGTCGGAGAGGTATCTCTGGGCCCACTCGGTAATGCACATCACTATAAGCCTTGCAAGCATTGTAACTAATGAGTTAGTTGCGGGATGATGTATTACAGAACGAGTAAAGAGACTTGCCGGTAACGAGATTGAACTAGGTATTGAGATACCGACGATCGAATCTCGGGCAAGTAACATACCGATGACAAAGGGAACAACATATGTTGTTATGCGGTTTGACCGATAAAGATCTTCGTAGAATATGTACGAAGCAATATGAGCATCCAGGTTCCGCTATTGGTTATTGACCGGAGACATGTCTCGGTCATGTCTACAGAGTTCTCGAACCCGTAGGGTCCGCACGCTTAAAGTTAGATGACGATCGGTATTATGAGTTTTCTGTTTTGATGTACCGAAGGTAGTTCGGAGTCCCAGATATGATCACGGACATGACGAGGAGTCTCTAAATGGTTGAGACATAAAGATTGATATATTTGGATATCGGAAGTGTTCCGGGTGAAATCGGGATTTTACCGGAGTACCGGGGGTTACCGGAACCCCCCCCCCCCGGGGGGAAGTAATGGGCCTATTGGGCCTTAGTGGAGAAGAGAGAGGGCAGCCAGGAGGTGGCGCGCGGCCCCCCTTGCCCCAGTCCGAATTGGACAAGGGAAGGGGGCGGCAGCCCCCCTCTCCTTCCTTCTCTCCACCTCCTCCTTTCCCCCTTCTCCTACTCCTACTAGGAAAGGAGGAGTCCTACTCCCGGTGGGAGTAGGACTCCCCCCTTGGCGCGCCCTCCCTGGCCGCCGCCTCTCCCCCCTTGCTCCTTTATATACGGGGGCAGGGGGGCACCTGTAGACACAACAATTGATCTCTTGATCTCTTAGCCGTGTGCGGTGCCCCCCTCCACCATATTCCACCTCGATCATATCGTAGCGATGCTTAGGCGAAGCCCTACGTCGGTAGCATTATCATCACCGTCACCACGCCGTCGTGCTGATGGAACTCTCCCGTGAAGCTCTGCTGGATCAGAGTTCACGGGACGTCATTGAGCTGAACGTGTGCTGAACTCGGAGGTGCCGTACGTTCGGTACTTGGATCGGTCGGACCGTGAAGACGTACGACTACATAAACCGCATTGTGCTAACGCTTCCGCTTTTGGTCTACGAGGGTATGTGGACAACACTCTTCCCTCTCGTTGCTATGCATCACCATGATCTTGTGTGTGCGTAGGAAAATTTTGAAATTACTACGTTCCCCAACAGCGCCCCCCTTTCCCTGTCATACTCCCTCTCCCTTTCCCCCTTTCCCACTCCGGAGAAGAAAAGGGGAATCCTACTAGGACTAGTAGTCCTAATAGGACTCCCCCCTTGGCGCGCCCCCTCTAGGCCGGCCGCCTCCTCCTCCCCTCCTTTATATACGGGGGCAGGGGGCGCCCCATAGCACAACAGTTATTCTCTTAGCCGTGTGTGGTGCCCCCCTCCACAGTTTACTCCTCCGGTCATAGCGTCGTAGTGCTTAGGCGAAGCCCTGCATGGATCACATCACCATCACCGTCACCACGCCATCGTGCGGACGAAACTCTCCCTCGACCCTCTGCTGGATCAAGAGTTTGAGGGACGTCATCAAGCTGAACGTGTGCTGAACTCGGAGGTGCCGTACGTTCGGTACTAGATCGGTTGGATTGTGAAGACGTTCGACTACATCAACTGTGTTAACATAACGCTTCTGCTTTCGGTCTACGAGGGTACTGGATACACTCTCCCCCTCTCGGTGCTATGCATCTCCTAGATAGATCTTGCGTGATCGTAGGAAAAATTTGAAATTGCATGCTACGTTCCCCAACTGTGGCATCCGAGCCAGGTCTATGCGTAGATGATATGCACGAGTAGAACACAAAGAGTTGTGGGCGATAATAGTCATACTGCTTACCACCAATGTCTTATTTTGATTCGGCGGTATTGTTGGATGAAGCGGCCCGGACCAACATCACATGACCACGTTCATGAGACTGGTTCTACCGACGTGCTTTGCACACACGTTGCTGGCGGGTGTCTGTTTCTCCAACTTTAGTTGAATCGAATTTGACTACGGCCGGTCCTTGTTGAAGGTTAAAACAGCACACTTGACGAAAACTCGGTGTGGTTTTGATGCGTAGGTAAGAACGGTTCTTGCTAGAAGCCCGTAGCAGCCACGTAAAACTTGCAACAAAAAAAATAGAGGACATCTAACTTGTTTTTGTAGGACATGTTGTGATGTGATGTGGTCAAGACATGATGTGATATAAGTTATTGTATGAGATGATCATGTTTTGTAAAAGTTATCGGCAACTGGCAGGAGCCTTATGGTTGTCGCTTTATTGTATGAAATGCAATTGCCATGTAATTGCTTTACTTTATCACTATGCAGTAGCGATAGTTGTAGAACCAATAGTTGGCGAGACGACAACGACGCTACGATGGAGATCAAGGTGTCAAGCCGGTGACGATGGAGATCATGATGGTGCTTTGGAAATGGAGATCAAAGGCACAAGATGATGATGGCCATATCATGTCACATATTTTGATTGCATGTGATGTTTATCTTTTATGCATCTTATTTTGCTTAGTACGGCGTGTGACGCCCCCGATTTGACCGTACACTAATCATGCACGCAAATGTGTACGACCAAGATCAGGGACTCACGGGAAGATATCACAACACAACTCTAAAACATAAATAAGTCATACAAGCATCATAATACAAGCCAGGGGCCTCGAGGGCTCGAATACAAGTGCTCGATCACAGACGAGTCAGCGGAAGAAACAATATCTGAGTACAAACATGAGTTAAACAAGTTTGCCTTAAGAAGGCTAGCACAAAAGTAGCAACGATCGAAGAGGCAAGGCCTCCTGCCTGGGACCTCCTAACTACTCCAGGTCGTCGTCAGCGGCCTGCACGTAGTAGTAGGCACCTCCAGTGTCGTAGGTGTCGTCGTCGACGGTGGCGTCTGGCTCCTGGACTCCAACATCTGGTTGCGACAACCAGATAGATAGGAAAGGGGGAAAGAGGGAGAGAAGCAACCGTGAGTACTCATCCAAAGTACTCGCAAGCAAGGAGCTATACTACATATGCATGGGTATATGTGTAAAGGGGCATATCAGTGGGCTGAACTGCAGAATGCCAGAATAAAAAGGGGGGATAGCTAGTCCTGTCGAAGACTACGCTTCTGGCCATCTCCATCTTGCAGCAGGTAGAAGAGAGTAGATTGAAGTCCTCCAAGTAGCATCGCATAGCATAATCCTACCCGACGATCCCCTCCTCGTCGCCCTGTTAGAGAGCGATCACCGGGTTGTATCTGGCACTTGGAAGGGTGTATTTTATTCAGTATCCAGTTCTAGTTGTCATAAGGTCAAGGTACAACTCCGGGTCGTCCTTTTACCGAGGGACATGGCTATTCGAATAGATAAACTTCCCTGCAGGGGTGCACCACATAACCCAACACGCTCGATCCCATTTGGTCGGACACACTTTTCTGGGTCATGCCCGGCCTCGTAAGATCAACACGTCGCAGCCCCACCTAGGCTCAACAGAGAGGTCAGCACGCCGGTCTAAACCTATGCGCGCAGGGGTCTGGGCCCATCGCCCTATGCACACCTGCACGTTGCGTATGCGGCCGGAAGCAGACCTAGCCCCCTTAATACAAGCGCGAGCTTACGGTCCAATGCGGCGCGCGCCACTCAGTTGCTGACGTCAAAAGAGCTTCGGCTGATACCACGACGTCGGGATACCCATAACTACTCCCACGTAGATGGTTAGTGCGTATAGACCAAATGGCTAGACTCAGATCAAATACCAAGATCTCGTTAAGCGTGTTAAGTAACCGCGAACGCCGACCAGGGCCAGGCCCACCTCTCACCTAGGCAGTGTCAACCTGCCCTGTCGCTCCGCCACAAAGATCCACTCGCGGGTACTCCTACGAGCCGACCCGACTTTAGTCATCTCATGTGTCATGTATATAGTATATAAGTATATACCCGTGATCACCGCCCAGGTGATCACGGCCCGATAGTATAGCACAGCAGACGGACAAGAATGTAGGGCCACTGATGGAAAACTAGCATCCTATACTAAGCATGTAGGATTGCAGGTAAAGGTAACAACAGTAGTAGCAAGGATAGGCTATGCATCAGGATAGGATATCGAAAGCAGTAACATGCTACACTACTCTAATGCAAGCAGAATAGAGAAGAGTAGGCGATATCTGGTGATCAAGGGGGGGGGCTTGCCTGGTTGCTCTGGCAAGTAGGAGGGGTCGTCGACTCCGTAGTCGAACTGGGCAGCAGCAGTGTCGGTCTCGTAGTCTACCGGAGAGAAGAGGGGGGAAGAAACAGTAAATACAATGCAAATATAAGCATGACGATGCATGACATGAAAATGAGCGGTGCTAGGTGTGACCTAACGCGACAGTAGATGGTACCGGTGAAGGGGGGAAACATCCGGGAAGTATTCCCGATGTTTCCGTTTTCGGACAAACGGACCGGAGGGGGAAAGTTGCTAGTTCGATAGGTTAGGGAGGTGTGGTGGACGAACGGACTGCGTATTCGGATTCGTCTCGTCGTTTTGAGCAACTTTCATATAGAAAACATTTTCATCCGAGTTACGGTTTAAAAGATATGAATTTTCAAAGTTTATTTGAATTTCTGGAATTATTTGAATTAAGCAAAAATGAATTATGACGTCAGCATGAGGCAATGCTGACGTCAGCATGAGGCAATGCTGACGTCAGCAGGTCAACAGAGCGGCTGACCAGGTCAAACTGACCAGTGGGCCCATCTGTCATAGACAGTGGGCTAATCAGAAGATTAAACTAATTAATTTTTAGTTAATTAACTACTGGGCCCACCTGTCAGTGAGTGATTAGATTAATTAATTAGTTTTAATTATAAAAACATTTTTCTTTTCTCTTTTTTTTTTAATTTTGCGGCGGGGCCCGCATGTCAGTGGCTGGGCCTGCCCAGTCAGCACGTTGACTGGGTTGACCCAGTCAACGGGGCCCACGGGGCCCACTGGCAGTGGCACTGGGGTGGCCCCAGGCCAGCCACGTCGGCGGCCGGCGCCGGAGCAACTCCGACGAGCCAAACGCGGCGGCGCGGCTCGGGAGGGGCGTGGGTTTCGCGCACAGGGGGTCTGCGGGGTCGTGGCTGGGCGTGTTCGGCGCGGCTCGGCGCCACGCGTCCAACGGTGGTGGCCGGAGCGGCTGGAACGGGCGGGGGCGAGCGCTACGAGCTCGCCGGCGGCGAAGTGCTTCGGGCTGGGGCGGGTGCGGCGTTAGAGCGCGCGAGCGGCCGAACTAACTAGCTAGGCGGGTGCGGCACGATGCGGTCGAGCTAACGGGCCTACGCCCATGACCAAATGGTCACCGGAGACCCGCCGGCGACGAGCTCCGCGGCGCGGCGTTCAGGCGCGCGTGGGGAAGCCGCTAGGGGGCGCGCGAGAGAGAAAGGACAGGGGAGGAGGGGGAGAGGCTCACCGCGCGGCACACGGGAGGCCGGTGAGGGGCTTAGGAGCAGCAGATCGGCGCCGGGGAAGAAGGGGGTCGCCGGCGTCCGAAGTTGAAGGCGAGCTCGGGGAGGTCGTTGCAGGGGCTCCGGTCTCCAACGAGCTGCACCAGACGAAGCAGCGGGCGATGGCGGTCCTTGGAGACACCTTGGGGCGGCGAGGTGGGTACGGTGGCCGTGTGAACGACGGTGAACGGCGGCGACCGCGTCGGGCGTGGGGAAGGAAGGAGTGGCGCGGATCTGGGGGGGGGGAGAAGAGAGAGGCGCAGGGGCCGAGAGGAGAGCGGGGGCGAGTGGGAGAGAGGCCCGAGGAGGCGGGGGGGAGCTGGCGTCCTTATCCTCCCCGTCGCCGGCGAGGGGGTGCGGCGGGGACTATCCCTGTTCCGACCCCGGTCGGGGGAACAGGGAAGGGGGCGAGCGGGAGAGGTGGGCTGGGCCGGGGGTCGGCCCAGTCAGGCCAGGGGTCCAGCGGGGGGGAAGGGCCTTCTCTTTTTTTTCTTTGCCTGTTCTGTTTTCTGTTGTATTTTCTTTTTATTTATTTATTTTCTTTTCTGTTTTATTTCATTTAAAAGTATTTAGGTATTTTATAAAAATGTGTTTTCTCCACCATAATTACCAGTGTATTATTTGGCACCCACCGAACATTTTTGTTTAAATTTTTGAAAACTTTTATTTTCCACTTCAATTTTAATTGAAGTTTGAATTAGGAGTTTGAAAAGAAATGTGATTCCAAATGTGATCATGCCCTGTTTAGCAACATGATTAGCTTAATCACAGAGAGTTACTGTAGCATGATCCTCAGGGTGTTACACGGCGGTAGCATTATAAGATGATCCCTCACTAAATTTCAAGGTACAAGTGTTCTCCCTGAGTATGCACCGTTGCGATAGTTCGTCGTGCCGAGACACCACATGATGATCGGGTGTGATAAGCTCTACGTTCACATACAGCGGGTGCAAGCCAGTTTTGCACATGCAGAATACTCGGGTTAAACTTGACGAGCTAGCATATGCAGATATGGCCTCGGAACATTGAGACCGAAAGGTCGAACGTGAATCATATAGTAGATATGATCAACATAGAGATGTTCACCATTGAAAACTACTCCATCTCACGTGATGATCGGACATGGTTTAGTTGATATGGATCACGTGATCATTTAGATGACTAGAGGGATGTCTATCTAAGTGGGAGTTATTAAGTAATATCATTAATTGAACTTTAATTTATCATGAACTTAGTCCTAATAGTTTTTGCATACCTATGTTGTTCTAGATCAATGGCCCGTGCTACCGTACCTTTGAATTTTAATATGTTCCTAGAGAAAGCTAAGTTGAAAGATGATGGCAGCAACTACACGGACTAGGTCCGTAACTTGAGGATTATCCTCATTGCTGCAGAGAAGAATTACATCATGGAAGCACCGCTAGGTGCAAGGCCTGCTGCAGGAGCAACTCCAGACGTTATGAACGTCTGGCAAGCTAAAGCTGATGACTACTCGATAGTTTAGTGTGCCATGCTTTACGGCTTAGAATCGGGACTTCAAAGACGTTTTGAACATCATGGGGCATATGAGATGTTCCAAGAGTTGAAGTTAATATTTCAAGCAAATGCCCGAGTTGAGAGATAAGAAGTCTCCAACAAGTTCTATAGCTGCAAAATGGAGGAGAACAGTTCTGTCAGTGAACACATACTCAGAATGTCTGGGTACCATAACCACTTGACTCAGCTGGGGGTTAATCTTCCTGATGATAGTGTCATTGACAGAGTTCTTCAATCACTGCCACCAAGCTATAAAGGCTTTGTGATGAACTATAACATGCAAGGATGGAAAAGAAAATTCCCGAGCTCTTCGCGATGCTTAAGGCTGCGGAGATAGAAATCAAGAAGGAGCATCAAGTGTTGATGATTAACAAGACCACTAGTTTCAAGAAAAAGGGCAAAGGGAAGAAGGGGAACTTCAAGAAGAATAGCAAGCAAGTTGCTGCTCAAGGGAAGAAGCCCAAGTCTGGACCTAAGCCTGAAACTGAGTGCTTCTACTGCAAAGGGACTGGTCACTGAACTGCCCCAAGTATTTTGTGGCTAAGAAGGATGGCAAAGTGAAAGGTATATTTGATATACATGTTATTGATGTGTACCTTACTAATGCTCATAGTAGCGCCTGGGTATTTGATACTGGTTCTGTTGCTCATGTTTGCAACTCGAAACAGGGGCTACGGATTAAACGAAGATTGGCTAAGGACGAGGTGATGATGTGCGTCGGAAATGGTTCCAAGGTCGATGTGATCGCCGTCGGCACGCTACCTCGACATCTACCTTCGGGATTAGTTTTAGACCTGAATAATTGTTATTTGGTGCCAGCGTTGAGCATGAACATTATATCTGGATCTTGTTTGATGCGAGATGGCTATTCATTTAAATCAGAGGATAATGGTTGTTCTATTTATATGAGTAATATCTTTTATGGTCATGCACCCTTGATGAGTGGTCTATTTTTGTTGAATCTCGATTGTTGTGATACACATATTCATAATATTGAAGCCAAAAGATGCAAAGTTAATAATGATAGTGCAACTTATTTGTGGCACTACCGTTTAGGTCATATTGGTGTAAAGCGCATGAAGAAACTCCATGCTGATGGGCTTTTGGAATCACTTGATTATGAATCACTTGATACTTGTGAACGATGCCTCATGGGCAAGATGACTAAGACTCCGTTCTCCGGAACAATGGAGCGAGCAACTGACTTATTGGAAATAATACATACTGATGTATGCGGTCCGATGAGTGTTGAGGCTGGCGGCGGATATCATTATTTTCTGACCTTCACAGATGATTTGAGCAGATATGGGTATATCTACTTGATGAAACATAAATCTGAAACATTTGAAAAGTTTAAAGAATTTCAGAGTGAAGTGAAAAATCATCGTAACAAGAAAATAAAGTTTCTACGGTTTGATCGCGGAGGCAAATATTTGAGTTACGAGTTTGGTCTTCATTTGAAATAATGTGGAATAGTTTCGCAACTCACGCCACCTGGAACACCACGGCGTAATGGTGTGTCCGAACGTCGTAACCGTACTTTATTAGATATGGTGCGATCTATGATGTCTCTTACCGATTTACCACTATCATTTTGGGGTATGCTTTAGAGACGGCTGCATTCATGTTAAATAGGGCACCATCTAAATCCGTTGAGACGACACCATATGAACTTTGGTTTAGCAAGAAACTTAAGCTGTCGTTTCTTAAAGTTTGGGGCTGCGATGCTTATGTGAAAAAGCTTCAACCTGATAAGCTCGAACCCAAATCAGAGAAGTGTGTCTTCATAGGATACCCAAAAGAAGCTGTTGGGTACACCTTCTATCACAGATCCGAAGGCAAGACATTTGTTGCTAAGAATGTATCCTTTCTAGAGAAGGAGTTTCTCTCGAAAGAAGTGAGTGGGAGGAAAGTAGAACTTGATGAGGTAGTTGTACCTTCTCTCGAATTGGAAAATGGTTCATCACAGAAATCAGTTCCAGTGATGCCTACACCAATTAGTGAGAAAGATAATGATGATGATCATGAAACTTCAGATCAAGTTACTACCGAACCTCGTAGGTCAACCAGAGTACGTTCCGCACCAGAGTGGTACGGTAATTAATCTTGTTCTGGAAGTCATGTTACTAGACCATGACGAACCTACGAACTATGAGGAAGCGATGATGAGCCCAGATTCCGCGAAATGGCTTGAGGCCATGAAATCTGAGATGGGATCCATGTATGAGAACAAAGTGTGGACTTTGGTTGACTTACTTGATGATCGGCAAGCCAAGAATAAATGGATATTCAAGAAGAAGACTGACGCTGACGGTAATGTTACTGTCTACAAAGCTCGACTTGTTGCGAAAGATTTTCGACAAGTTCAAGGAGTTGAGTACGATGAGACCTTCTCACCCTTAGCGATGCTTAAGTCTGTGCGAATCATGTTAGAAATTGCCGCATTTTATGATTATGAAATTTGGCAAATGGATGTCAAAACCGCATTCCTTAATGGATTTCTTAAAGAAGAGTTGTATATGATACAACCAGAAAGTTTTGTCGATCCTAAAGGTGCTAACAAAGTGTGCAAGCTCCAGCGATCCATTTATGGACTGGTGCAAGCCTCTCAGAGTTGGAATATATGCTTTGATAGTGTGATCAAAGCATATGGTTTTATACAGACTTTTGGAGAAGGCTGTATTTACAAGAAAGTGAGTGGGAGCTCTGTAGCATTTCTAATATTATATGTGGATGCCATATTGTTGATTGGAAATAATACATAATTTCTGGATAGCATAAAAGGATACTTGAATAAGAATTTTTCAATGAAAGACCTCGGTGAAGCTGTTTATATATTGGGCATCAAGATCTATAGAGATAGATCAAGACGCTTAATTGGACTTTCACAAAGGACATACCTTGATAAAGTTTTGAAGAAGTTCAAAAATGGATCAGTGAAAGAAAGGGTTCTTGCCTGTGTTACAAGGTGTGAAGTTGAGTCAGACTCAATGCCCGACCACTGTAGAAGATAGAGAGAAAATGGAAGTCATTCCCTATGCCTCAGCCATAGGTTCTATCATGTATGCAATGCTGTGTACCAGACCTGATGTGTGCCTTGATATAAGTTTAGCAGGGAGGTACCAAAGTAATCCAGGAGTGGATCACCGGACAGCGGTCAAGAACATCCTGAAATACCTGAAAAGGAGTAAGGATATGTTTCTTGTTTATGGAGGTGACGAAGAGCTTTTTGTGAACGGTTACGTCGATGCAAGCTTTGACACTGATCCGGATGACTCTAAGTCACAAACCGGATACGTATTTATATTGAATGGTGGAGCTGTCAGTTGGTGCAGTTCCTAGCAGAGCGTCGTGGCGGGATCTACGTGTGAAGCGGAGTACATAGCTGCTTCGGAAGCAACAAATGAAGGAGTTCATATCCGATCTAGGAGTAATACCTAGTGCATCGGGTCCAATGAAAATCTTTTGTGACAATACTGGAGCAATTGCCTTGCGGAAGGAATCCGGATTTCACAAGAGAACCAAACACATCAAGAGACGCTTCAACTCCATCCGCGATCAAGTCAAGGAGGGAGACATAGAGATTTGCAAAATACATACGAATCTGAATGTTGCAGACCCGTTGATTAAGCCTCTTCCACGAGCAAAACATGATCAACATCAAGACTCCACGGGTGTTATAATCATTACTATGCAACCTAGATTATTGACTCTAGTGCAAGTGGGAGACTGAAGGAAATATGCCCTAGAGGCAATAATAAAATTGTTATTTATATTTCCTTATATCATGATAAATGTTTATTATTCATGCTAGAATTGTATTAAGCGGAAACTTAGTACATGTGTGAATACATAGACAAAACAGAGTGTCCCTAGTATGCCTCTACTTGACTAGCTCGTTAATCAAAGATGGTTAAGTTTCCTGACCATAGACATGTGTTGTCATTGATGAACGAGATCACATCATTAGAGAATGATGTGATGGACAAGACCCATCCATTAGCTTAGCATTATGATCGTTAAGTTTTATTGCTATTGCATTCTTCATGACTTATACATATTCCTCTCACTATGAGATTATGCAACTCCTGAATACCGGAGGAACACCTTGTGTGCTATCAAACGTCACAACATAACTGGGTGATTATAAAGATGCTCTACAGGTGTCTCCGAAGATGTTTGTTGGGTTGGCATAGATCAAGATTAGGATTTGTCACTCCGAGTATCGGAGAGGTATCTCTGGGCCCTCTTGGTAATGCACATCACTATAAGCCTTGCAAGCAATGTGACTAATGAGTTAATTGCAGGATGATGCATTACGGAACGAGTAAAGAGACTTGCCAGTAATGAGATTGAACTAGGTATGAGGATACCGATGATCAAATGTCGGGCAAGTAACATACCGATGACAAAGGGAATAACGTATATTGTTATTGGGGTTTGACCGATAAAGATCTTCGTAGAATATGTAGGAACCAATATGAGCATCCAGGTTCCGCTGTTGGTTATTGATCTGAGATATGTCTCGGTCATGTCTACATAGTTCTCGAACCCGTAGGGTCCGCACGCTTAACGTTCGATGATGATTTGTATTATGAGTTATGTGTTTTGGCGACCGAAGATTGTTCGGAGTCCCGGATGAGATCACGTACATGACGAGGAGTCTCGAAATGGCCGAGAGGTAAAGATTGATATAATGGAATATGGTATTCAGACACAAGAATGGTTTCCAGTGGTTCGGGTATTTTTTCGATGTACCGAGGGGTTACCGGAACCCCCCGTGGGAAGTCATGGACCTCATGGGCCATGGGAGAGAGAAGGGACAACCCACAAGGGGTGCCCCCCATGGGGGTCCGAATTGGACTAGGGGAGGGGGCGACACCCCTCTTTCCCTCTCCTACTCCCTCTCCCTTTCCCCCTTTCCCACTCCGGAGAAGGAAAGGGGAATCCTACTAGGACTAGGAGTCCTAGTAGGACTCCCCCTTGGCGCACCCCCTCTAGGCCGGCCGCCTCCTCCTCCCCTCCTTTATATACGGGGGCAGGGGGCACCCCATAGCACAAGAGTTATTCTCTTAGCCGTGCGCGGTGCCCCCTCCACAGTTTACTCCTCCGTTCATAGTGTCGTAGTGCTTAGGCGAAGCCCTGCGCAGATCACATCACCGTCACCGTCACCACACCGTCGTGCTGACAAAACTCTCCCTCGACCCTCTGCTGGATCAAGGGTTCGAGGGATGTCATCGAGCTGAACGTGTGCTGAACTCGGAGGTGTCGTACGTTCGGTACTAGACCGGTTGGATCGTGAAGACGTTCGACTACATCAACCGCGTTAACCTAGCGCTTCTGCTTTCGGTCTACGAGGGTACTTGGACATACTCTCCCCCTCTCCTTGCTATGCATCTCCTAGATAGATCTTGCGTGATCGTAGGAAAATTTTGAAATTGCATGCTACGTTCCCCAACAGGTTCGAGTCCCGCTGTCTACAAAGCGGGTGCCAATGTCGTAAGAAGATCATGAATTAAACATCAAGTTAGTAGCACGGCGTAGAAATATTCGCTTAATCACCATCTTGTTACGCGTAGTCCACGTGGTTCAGGCCATCGCTGCAAACACAAACAAGAAGTGGAACTCCTCATACCGAAGGCTCGCTTGCGCTTCCAGGAACTGACCTAGATCTAGAGCCTGCCACTCAGCCCCAGGGCCTCATAGGCAAAGCTCCACAGGAAGCGGGCATGGACAGGAAAATTAAATGTGTGTCACTATGGAACCACACAAAAGGGAAATACATAATCTCCAAGTCCATGCTGCTTCGCGACCTCAGTCCCCTTGGGAAGGCTGTCATGGAGGAGCTGCCATACGCAGATCCCAATCTTTGGCGGGAGTGGTGCTTTCAACAAGCAGGACTAGGGTCGGGGCACGACATAGTGCATGATATGCCGAACCGACCAAGAAAATTGTCGTGGAATTAACACGTCAGATGTCCTTAGTGTCAGGACTTAGTCGTGAGGCCAACGCATCTATGTGGTAGCTTGAGAGGGGTTGAGCGGAATTGAGAGACGCAACACAAGACAAGGATTTAGACAGCTTCGGGCCCCGGGAAACATCATCCGGTAACAACCCTACATGCTGTTTGAGGCTAGGTCTCATTATGATCACGGGAGAGTCGCCGGGAACCGGCTCTCGGTGTTTAGCCCTATCGATTCTTTTTTCTCCCCTCTTGGGGTGCCCCGCCCCTCCTTATATAAGCCGAAGGGGCGGGTTACATGTAGGGTCCAACTCGGACTTAAGATTTTAACCTTACTTTGACGTCTCACCATGGGCTTCTTAACGTCTTGGGCTTCTTACAATCTGGCTTACGATCTGACTTACCATCTGGCATACGATCTGACTTACCATCTGGCTTACGATCTGACTTACCATCTGGCTTACGATCTGACTTACCATCTGGCTTACCATCTGGCTTACCGTCTGGCTTACGATCTGGCTTACGATCTGGCTTACCATCTGGCTTACCATCTGGCTTACCGTCTGGCTTAACATGTGCCGGGTTACATGACTATGTCTGCCGGGTTACATGACCATGTCTGCCGGGTTACGATGTTCAACTGTTCCCGCGAGCTTAACCTACTTAACTGTTCCTGCCGGCTTATAGTCTACCGGGTCATCAATGAAACACCCAATCCCAGCCGGGTTACATCTCCAGCCGGGTCATACTGCGGGGTATATCCCCGACATTAGCCCCCAGTTTAATTTGGATTCATCCATGTTAAACTGATCCTATAAACAACACAAGAACAATTTTAACAGGTTACGCTCCGGGTTAAAACATCTTTGTAAGCCAGCACCTGATCATCCTTAACTCCTTGTTATTTCCTTCTTCAAAAATCCGGGTCAAATAAGCCAACTTCATAATCAATTTGCTGACCCGGCTTAACTTCTGGTCTTGAAATACTCATGTGACCTTCAACCGGCTTAAAGATGAAAAAGCTTGCCAGGTTATAAATAGATGATGCCGAGTCATACTTGTTGCTGATGCTGGGTCAAAACTGAGAATTTTGAAGATTTCTCTCCCTCATAACCATATTCCCTGTAGCCCCCAAGTCTTGAGGGGAGCAAAACGATGACTTAAGACTTGCCTCAATATCAAGTCTTTGAAAAAATCCATGTTTCTCATCTCAATCACTAGTCAAAACTGTGTATTCCACATATGTAGCCCCCAAGTGCCGGGTCATTATACAATAATGAGCAGGGACTTTATAGATATGATCATGTAGACTGGAACAGCAACGTGTAGTCCCCAAGTGCCGGCTCATTAAGATAATACTGAGCTGGGACTTTGTACATAATTTATTGATGATAACATCACATGATGTAATCTCCACCATGGGGCTTGAACCCACGTCCATAAGGTTAAGAGCTTTGTACTCTACCAACTAAGTAGTGGATCTTTCAATATAATGAACAGAGGCTTGTGTACCTTGAATTTTTGACATGAGCAATTGGTAGCCTCCGAGGTCCGGCTCATTACAATGGGATGAGTCGGGTCTTCAATGAAGTGAGCAAAAAATGACTTTGCATTAGCCCCCAAGTGCCATGGTGCATGCTGGCAGTGACATGGGACTTGCATATTTGATGTGATCTCAATATAAATAATGTAGCCCCCAAGTGCCGGGTTGTAAGCCTGCAGCGACTCGGGACTATCCCTTTCATTGTAGAATAAATCATATCCATTGATAAAATAATATCCATTGCGCCAAAGCGACTTTGAAAACCTCAACCATAACATTAGTTACTGATAACCATAATAAAATTCCAGCCATGCTGGCTATTAAACATTTGAATAACCCGGTTTGAAACCTCAATCATTCAATATCATAGTGAAAATCCAGCCAAGCTTGGCTATTTAAAGATTCAAATACCTTATCTGTTGACAAATAAATCCGGAGTTTAAATACCCGGAAATTTTAGAACCCGGCGGCTTATAGCTTTTGAGAAAATCAATAATTGACAACCCTTTCGAGACACCAATTTCAATCTTTGATGACGGTCTTGAACTTAATCATTTATGTAAGTCATAGCCCTGTAAATCCTGCACAGAGTTTAAACAACATATGCCCTGGCGACTTAACGTTAAAAACCAGAGTGGGTAATCACCCAAATGTAGTCTTATCCTGCATACAAGTAGATCACAAGATCCCTTGGCGGTTTACCGCAAGCCGGGTCATAATATCTCGCATATAACCACTGTGATATTGATTTTGTACTGCCGGTTTACATGACCTGTGCAGTAAGGGTGATAACCCAATCCTTTAGAAGCCAATGCTTCCACATAAATGATGATTGTTATAACTGGCGATTTACCATTGAAAATCAAACCGGGTTAAATAACAACCACTCATATACACTTTAGATATGAAAAAGAGCTTCAAATAAAATCCAAAAATTGTTTGTAAAAAGAGACTTCAAAATTTCTTGAGGCTTCTGATTCGAATACGACCAGAAAACCGTCCCAAAGGGGTTAAGCTAAGATTCGAATACGATCATATAGCCCCCAGTGGCTTTGGCGTTGCCGATCAAGAGGGTACCGACAGCTATGTTCTCTTTGGTTCGAATACGACCTATGTTTGAACAGAAAGCCCCCAAATGACCTTGAGAGTTGTTTAACGACGCTAATTCGAATACGATCCACGTCGGTTCCCAAAGGGGGTTGAGCTATGGTTCAAATATGACCAAGAAACTCCCCAATGAGCTCGGCAGTGTGCCGATCAAAAGGGTATCGACAGCTATGTTCTCTTTGGTTCGAATACGACCTATGTTTGAACAGGAAGCCCCCTAGTGATCATGAGAATATTTAACGACTCTGATTCGAATACGATCAGGGTCATACCAAAAGGGTTAAGCTAAATTCGAATACGATCAGCTCCCAATGGTCATTAAAGCAAGGTACCTTGAGCCGGATGTTTGAACCGGATATGAAAGCTTCAAAACCTTGCGGGAGAGAGAAATCTCTTGAACCGGATTTGAAACCGGAATCATTATTTTGAACCGGCAATTTTCTGACGGCCTTTAAATTTTCATCAATATGGTAGCAGCCTCAGGAACCGGGTTATCATTCCCTCCAACGACCCGGGGTTCCCGAGTCATGCCATTGTAGCCCCCGAGTCTTAAGTCGACTCAAGGAGTTGGCTTAAGATTCTCCGTAGTTGACCGTGATATAGACCGGTTTGAGTCCTACATGGGAGAACTTGCAAGCCAAAGTAATTGCTCTTTTTAAAGAAAATAATATGCAATATAAAATATACTGGATGGATTTCACCTGATATGCCAGGCTAGTGATTTATCCACCGTGGAGTTGTAAGCCAGTGTGGACGCTGGTGCATGATGATGCTAACATATACTCCATATGCACAGTACGGCACCACCTTTATAATGAACCTTTGTCCTGCACACACATAAAAAATATACAGACCAAAGTAGTTGTTCGTAGCAAGGGTGGATGCTTTAAAGCGCTGGAAACGGGCGGCTTAAAACGGATCCTCCGGGTCATGTGGACTTTGCCTTTGTTTACATCCCACAGATAATTGAAACTGTATGTGCAATGCCCTTGTGATTGAAGTGGCACCTAGGCTGCGCGTGCACGCATTGTTTCCTGGCGACGTCGAGCCCTCGGTCTCCCGCTTTGGCTATTGAGGCGAGAGCCAATACAGTCCTTGGTTACATGTTTTCCTTTGCTGATCTCCTAACCTCCGCATCTTTTTTGAAACCCACTTGAGACCAGCATTCGAGCAACTCACCCATGCTTTGCATGTAGCACTAGTAAATATACGTTACTGTCCAGGAACTTGTTGCAAATACAGCGGCCTTGTTTTTCTTAACAAACAAGTACGCGGCGGCTGACAGAGCGAGACCTGCTTGGCGCGGCCAGCAGTGACGATCTTGTAGAAGAAGCAAGGCGTCTTGAGGTGGAGACGGCACCGCGAGACCCGGGCGACAGCGACTTGAGGCGCGAGCGACAGAAACGGAGACCACAAACGCAGCCCGGCTAATGAATTGCGGGAGAAGTGAGGTGAGCCGGAACCAGGCGGCTCTCGGTGCAGACGAGGCCATCACGTGGCAACTATAACTCGGACGGCCGCAGGGGCGGCGGTGAGGCCGGGTTGATTTGATCCGGTGGCGGTTCAACACCGGGACAACGGGTCCACAGAGGGGGAGGCGACTCAGGCGCGGAGACCCGGCAGGGCGCAGCAGTGAAGCGGAGGCGATTCAGGCACGGAGACCCGGCAGGGCGCTGGAGGTCGAGCGCGGAGGCGAAGGCGCGAGGCCAGCCGCGGCCAGAGACGGCTGCGCGACCGGGCGGCTCACCGGCGGAACGGCTCAGGGGCACGTCGTAGAACAGAAGCAGCTACGCGCGACGGAGGCGAACAGCTGTAGCGGCGGGTTGGAGGCGACGCTGACGAGGCCGGTGGTGGCTCATAGGTGCTCGGCGTCCGGCGGCTCAACAATGTGGAGGCAAGGGGAGCAGGGCAGCTCCGAACAACGGAGCAGTAGGGCGACTCGCAGCAGCGAGAGGCCGAGTTGGGGACAACCCGGCGGAGCTTGATGCCAGCTGACGGGCGGCTCAGGCGACAGGCGTGCGAGCACAGAGACTCGCTGAGGCAGCTCCAAAGCCAGGCGAGGGTGGCGACTCGCAGGCGTGATTTGACGGCGGCCGGCTCGGTGCTGCAGCGGTGGCTGCCGGTGTTTTAAAGGTGGCGGGTCACAACAACGGGGGAGACCGGCCACGGGGCGGCTCACGGCGTGACTAGCAACTTAGGGACCTCGGAACAGAGGCCAGGTATGTCCCGGCGGGGGTGCCTCCAGGCATTTCAGAGCAAAGGCGCAGCGAGGCGGGTCACGGCATGGCGACTCGAAAAATGGGAGGCTCGTGGCGGCGCGGCGGCTCCACGGAGATGAGGCCGCGAGCCGGCAGACGGCTGGAGTGCGGGAGCCGGCAATTTTGGCTAGGTGGTGGCAGGGGCCAGCAGGCAGCTCAACGACAGAGGCGGAGCCTGTGGTGACCAGGAGCAACTTGAGGCCCCGGATGACTCGTTGGCGGCTTACGACAGCAGCAGTTCGTGGCAGAGGCAGCTCCAAAGCCAGGTGAGGGCGGCGGCCGGCTCAGCGGCAAGATTACGGCGGCTCACGGGTCGGCTGCGCGGCGGCTGTCGGCGCGGCAATTTGTAGGTGGAGGCTCGAGGATGGCCACGATGGATGCAGGGCGTCAGCGACTTGCGCGCGTTTGAGGTGAGGCTCGGCGGCTCTCCGCTGACCACCGGAGTGAGGTCAGGCTTGCGGCGGCTCAGCACCAGAGGCTGGGGTGATTTGAAGACACCAAGCGACGGTGGCAGCTTGTCAACAACGCCAGGCGACACAGAGATGGACGACGAGGCCGGCGACTTGGCGGGAGATGACTGAAGCGAGGCTACTCAGCAGACGGGCTGGCGGGCGGCCGGTCAACGCGCGGTCGAGCCGGAGGAGGCATCAGCGCGGCGGGCTGCCGGGCCTCGCGCGGATCGAGCCAGAAGAGGCCAGAACCGGCCGCTCGAGGATACAGGAGAGGTGCAGTGACTCGGAGGCGAGATGGTCTGGCCATAGCAGACGGAAACGGTGCAAGACGAACGTCTTGGCGCGACAGCGAGCGAGACCGCGAGCGTGGAGGCGACTTGCGGACGGCATCGACTCGGTGGAGGTAGCGACTCACAGCCTTGATCCTGAACGAAGCAGCAAAAACATGCTACTCCAAGCTACCAAGTACTGCTAATCTCATTCAAGATGTGCGTATATGCACCGCCCTCCTCTTGATTGATGCTCCATGTTTGAATTTATTAGCAGGACGTCTCTGACACATTACATTGGGCTGCAGCTTTTCCTTTGTGGATTCCTAATTTGCCTCGTGCTGGCACATTACATTGGGCTGCATCTTTTCCTTTGTTCCCCACGAGGTGAGTTTGCAGTGGTGGCGCGGCTGGCGACTTGCGACAGAGGCAAGAAAAAAAAAGAGCCACAGTCGTGGCTTAGGCAGAACACAGCAGCGGCTGAGAAACCTCAGCTATAGCAGACGAGAACACCCCGATAGGGCGAAACTGACTGGTGCGGGGTACCCGGCCGCGATCGGAAGCAGAGCCGGCAGGTGCGGCAGGACGAATTAAGGCCGTAACGGCGATTTAGACAGATGGTGACTCGAAGCAGATGGCAACTTAGTGGTAGCGGTTTATCGAGACCGTAGCGGTCATTCAGATTCGGCGAGGCGGGTCAACCCTGCTGGTTTTGACTCCTCGTCCGGGTCGTGGTCTTCTTTTCTTTTCTTCTTTCTCTTAGCAGACTCCTTTACGGATTTACCTCGGGACTTGTTCCATCATAAGCAATAAGCAGCTGATGTTTGACCGGGGAATCGCTTTTGTTGTTTCTCTCACATTGGAGACTTGGAGCAACGAATCCAATTGTAACCCTAATTTTCTCTTAAACCTCGAATGAATATTAGATCTGACTGCTCGCTTTCGAGATAATGTAAACCCTTTCCATCACGATTCTTCTTTATCCAAAAAAACCGTGAACTTCTCGATCCCTGGGAGAGATCCCTCCAAGAACTTAACACCACCGTGCGTAGGCCCCACGGTGGGCGCCAACTGTCGTGGAATTAACACGTCAGATGTCCTTAGTGTCAGGACTTAGTCGTGAGGCCAACGCATCTATGTGGTAGCTTGAGAGGGGTTGAGCGGAATTGAGAGACGCAACACAAGACAAGGATTTAGACAGCTTCGGGCCCCGGGAAACATCATCCGGTAACAACCCTACATGCTGTTTGAGGCTAGGTCTCATTATGATCACGGGAGAGTCGCCGGGAACCGGCTCTCGGTGTTTAGCCCTATCGATTCTTTTTTCTCCCCTCTTGGGGTGCCCCGCCCCTCCTTATATAAGCCGAAGGGGCGGGTTACATGTAGAGTCCAACTCGGACTTAAGATTTTAACCTTACTTTGACGTCTCACCATGGGCTTCTTAACGTCTTGGGCTTCTTACAATCTGGCTTACGATCTGACTTACCATCTGGCTTACGATCTGACTTACCATCTGGCTTACGATCTGACTTACCATCAGGCTTACCATCTGGCTTACCGTCTGGCTTACGATCTGGCTTACGATCTGGCTTACCATCTGGCTTACCATCTGGCTTACCGTCTGGCTTAACATGTGCCGGGTTACATGACTATGTCTGCCGGGTTACATGACCATGTCTGCCGGGTTACGATGTTCAACTGTTCCCGCGAGCTTAACCTACTTAACTGTTCCTGCCGGCTTATAGTCTGCCGGGTCATCAATGAAACACCCAATCCCAGCCGGGTTACATCTCCAGCCGGGTCATACTGCGGGGTATATCCCCGACAAAAATCAACGAGGGGGCAGGTGCCAGCACACCGCATTCGGGGACCCTGACATGGTTTGGGGAAGGGAGGGCCAAAGCTTGATCCATGTTATGGTTTCCTCGGGGCCAAATGTACGTCGGAACAAGATGTTCCAATTTTGACGTTAGCCTCCGAGGCAACTAAGAACATCTCTAGCAGACCCCTTAAAACGCACGAAACTGTAAAATAACCGTTGTTTTACATTTTGAGGCGAAAAAACGACCCAAATAGAAACCGTAAACGACTCTGACCTGTAAATTTTTTTTAATGGGCGCATAAAACATTCACGCCAAACCCGTGAAAATAAGGATTTTGAAGGCAACCCGAGGGTGCCCTATATACATGAAACACCGTTGGCAAGAGTCCAGCTGCCATCGAAATCTTCATGGCTCGCTCCCGTCCGCCCGTTCCCAGCCGCTGCGCCCTCCTGTGGCTCTCCCGACGGAGTAGCTAGCTAGCTGAATCGATTGGATTGATTCGAACGGAGCTACATCTAGCTAGCTAGCTGGCTAGCTCTAGCTACGACAAACGGCCCGGCCGCCGCCCGCGCCGCCCCGGCCTCCGCCCGCGCGCCATGGCCACCTCGCATCTTCCTCTTCCGCTTGTCCGCCGGTGGCCGTCCTGCGTCTTTGTCGTCCGTCCGTCTGCCAGCGGTCGCCCTAGCCTATAGGTATGTGCCGATTTCAAATTGACGTGAGGAAGAGGACGGCCAGAAAAAAATGGGCTAGCTGTGGGCCTATTTGATATATTCAAAGAATATTCTTTTTATGGGTTGATTATATGGGAACTGTTCGGCCGCAGCTAAAATCGATCCTTAAAACACGTTTTCTCGACCCTTATAACGACTTTAAGGGTCCGCGATATAAGGGGTTTGCTAGAAATGCTCTAAGAGCATTGGATCCTAGCATATCGCAAATAGTGCTAGAAACTCAACATGCAGAATGAACCGACCAAGCCATAGGTCAATTCAAATAAGGGTACTTTCTCCGTTCCCTATGGATAATCTAGTACCAAGGCGAATCTCGTGCTTAAACGACTAGAGCGACTTCCAGAATTGGGATCCCTTCCTACAATCATAGAGAAGCGGGAGGCCGTGCTGGTCTTTTGCTTTCATAAGCTACAACTAGAGCCCCCCCTCACCCCACATGATATGCCACACCCACCTCAACATATGGGTGACGTTCATGCGCCTGAATGTGGGAATGCATAGTCCGCTCTGGTCCTTCCAAAAACATATATTCGCCGACTTCACCTATGGTATTTATGTCGCCCATTGGTTGTCTGCCAGAAGAAGCGTGATAGATCTTAGTCAATGGAGCCATGCACGCCCCCGGTAGAATATATAACATCATCATAAACATGGGGAAACTACACAGATAGGAGTCGATAGGCACAATCTTCCTCCCCTATGAGATGAACCTACAACACCATGGCTCAGCCTTCACACTGACCCCCACCCCCATAAGCGGGTCAAAGTGCCGAATCAAGCTTCGAGACTCAGAAAGCGACATGCCCAGGTAGGTGATATGGAAAGCGGACAACTTGTTATTAGAGTTGTCCGCAATCCATTGTTGCTCCTCACACATATACCCCAAGACCACAACCTCACTCATATCAAACTTGATCTTGAGGCCGACATCTCCAAAAGCATAGGAGAAGGAACTTAAGATTGATGCATAAAAATAATTGGACAGAAGGCTGCGTGCATTAATCGATGTTAAAGTTAGGGGTTTTACCCTCCTTTCGAATTCTCTACTAGAAGGGAACACAAACACAATCGATGTTGAGGTCGAGGTCATCATATTCTTAATTTGAATGAGATCACAAGCACATCAACTGTTCTACCACTATCATTCGCTCATAGTGGCAAGCCGACGTTTGCTGAGATACTATAACAAGGTTCTAATAACCGGGATCACGTGGTTGCGCACGGTTGTGTAAAGTTTGGGTTGAAGTATTGTATGTTCAAAATTGATTCATTTAGCCCAAAATATATTTTGACATATTGTTTATAATAATGTCTTGGTATGGTTTGATACATTTTCATGATAATCACTAAATTTTATATTCAAATATTAATCATATGTGTATGTGTGAGAAAACATGGACACATGCTTCCTAAGCCGATTAAACGAAACATCTCTTTGATGCAACACTTAAGCAATGATACACTAGGGTATAGCTCTGAAATATACAATCATTTAGGAGAACACGCTAAAAGACAAAGCATGTACAGTAAATTCTATGTCTCCGGTAGGACTCCAACCATGCACGACTTGAAGAAACCAGCAAAGCCACGTCGTTGTTTGCGGAACCAAGGCTTCTTGAGCGCCTCCGCTGCGGTAAGCCGCTTCTCCGGGTTGCTCTCCAGCAGCCCGCTGAGCACCTCGAAGCCGGCCGACGACAACATGCGACTGGGAAACTTGTGCCGAAGGCGGCTGACGCCTCCGTCACCCGGCAGCTTTGACTTCCGGTCTGCCGCTAGCCCCGAGTATCCAGACCACTCCTTGATCCCCTCCGTGCCGACGATGCCAAACACTTTGGCCATGATCTCTATGTCCGACTCGCCGTCGAAAATGGAGGCGCCGGTGCCCGAGAGGAGGTCGGCCATTATGCATCCGAGCCCCCACGTGTCCACGCGATCGTTGTACTCGCGCGAGTGCAGCAGGAGCTCCGGCGCGCTGTACGGCGTCAGAATAATCACCTCCGGCTGCTCCTTCCCCCGCCCTTTCGTGGACATCCCGAAACCGCCGATCTTGTAGACTATGCGGTCGTCCTTGATCTCGCTGCGAACATCGGCTTCGACTGGTTCCTTGGGCTTCTGCATCCTGTCCTCGGTGCCGTCGTCGAGGAGCACGTTCTCCGGCTTGATGTCGAGGTGCAGGACGCCCACGCCGTGCACGGCCTTCACCCCCTCCACGAGCTGCTTCATGATCCGGCGCACCTCGTCCTCGGAGAACGGCCGACGACGACGAACCCGGCGCTGCATGTAGCCGCGTAGGTTGAGGCGCCCCACGTAGTCCATCACGATGAAAGAGTCGCCGGTCTCGGATTGGCAAGCGTCAGCGTAGGTCCGGCGGTGCTGCACGATCGAGGGGATGCCGCGGCACGCGCCCAGGCACATGGCCTCCCGCATGACCTCCGGTAGGCCGGAAATAATGAAGCCGTCGTCGCCGCTCCCGCTGAGCCGCTTGACGGCGACGATCAGGTTGTCCTGGGTGTCCCACACCTTGAACACTTCCCCGTTGATGCCCGCTCCCAGCTTCTCCAGCCGCTCGTAGCCAGGCGGCCTCTTTCTTTCCGGCGGAAGCTGCCATGGCGTCCGTGCCGGTGCACGCAGGTTCGATCGCCAGGAGGCAAGTAACAAGTTTAGGCAGGGAGGTGGAGATACAACGAGTTGAAGTATATATATGTACATACGCGTTGGGAAATCGTTGATTTGTCTACGGTACGGACTGCGGGTGATACCTGGACTCTGAACCCCTACTCCGACTCGGAGTCAAAACCAATCATTTGATCAAATCTATTACGCAATTCTCATTGGCCAGGGCTAGGCACCGGTCTGGGTGCGTTGGATCAAAGCAACCGGCGTCGTTCGATTGACTCTTTTTCGTCTCGACTAAGCAAGTCAACTGTCGGTCGCCGGCTAACCCGCAACACCGCGGTCCGCGCTCGCCCCCGTAGGCCGCCCCGCTCGTCCTTTCCCTCTTGCTCACCGGCAACCCGCCTCCTCCTGTCGTCAGTTGGCTCGCAGCAGCGCCAGTTGCAACAGAAAACAGAGTAGCGCTCCCCTTGGTCATCATGGTTGCGACCCTGACACACTGGCCGGGGCACGGTGACCATGGTTGCAGCATCAGCAGCATCACCGCCTCCGGCTAGCCGCGAGTCGGAGGCTTGCACCGTCATGTCAGGCAAAAAAGAATCTGAAAGTATTCATTTGCCAATTGAATCAAAAATTACTAGGTTCCAGCAAAAACAAAAGTGGATTCAAGCAAAACAAAGTCAGTAGGAAAAACTCCCAGTGGGGTATTGTGGAAAAAAAAAACTAGTTTGCCCCGGTTGCAGCAAAAGGTTGTCGTGCTTTCAACATCTGGCGAACAGGTTGCAGCACCCCGCGTCCGGTGTGATCACCACTAGCAGTTCTGGGCTTCACGCTGCGATTGGGGGGGGGGGGGGGGGGGGGGTTGGGTGCGTGGCCATGGCCGGTAGCAGTGGCCGGTGCCGAATCTCATGGAGGGAATTTTCTCTCGTGGGAGACACACACACACACAGAGGGAGAGAGAGATGAAGGGATGGGAGTGACGGGACGAAGAGGATAAGTGATGGAGAAATAAAAAAGGAAAAGGGCTACGAGGATAAGGGGCCGACCATGGGGGAGGTAGCGCCTGACGACACAGCGTGCGACCGACCCAAACTCGGCCGGCTGGCTTGGCGGAAGTGTTTTCCATTCTCTCTCAATTAAGAAAAAAAACTATTTTCCTCACCAATGAGGCCCAACCAAATAGCATCATAAGTTTAGAAGAGGCTTGGTACATCCCCACCTGTATAAGTCATTAGACTAAAAAAAAACATCTATAAGCCATTATTTACCTCCTCTTATAACCGATCTACTATATCACTAAGCTCCCTAGGGGTAAAAGGCCTCACGTTCAATTGAGGTGTCCAATTGAAATTGGGTCACCCAATTTTGACCAAGTCAACAATTTCTCAAAGTTCTTATTTAATTCTTTTATACTATACACTATGCTTCCTAATTTTAAATCCTCACAATTAATTGAGGTCTTCAGTTGGTCACCTGATTTTGACCGGATCAATAATTTCTCAAGGACCTCTCCCACTTAATTATTTTAATTCATCATACTCCTTAACTTTGAAACTCTTTTATTCGATTGAGATATTCAATTTTGATTTTGGTTTATGATCTTGATCAGGTCAACGATTTTTCAAATCAATCAACACCAACCGGCTAGAAAAACATATCAACTCGTGCACGCTTTTACCACCTAGAAAAAAGAAGCGCCACCATGTGATGATACTGTAGATACAATATAGTACATATAACCATCGACGCAGAAATTTACCCTCAAAAGTAAGAGTTGATTAGCGCATTATAAATAAATATAAAACACACTCCATCGTCTCTTCTATGCGCCAAACTAAATATTCCATCAGTTCTAAAATACAAGGGGTATTAGTTCTTTGGAAAGTCAAATTTCTTCAAGTTTGACCAAGTTTAGAGCTAAAAATATCAACATCCACAATATTAAGCCAAAAAATTATGGAAACTAGATGATGCCCCGCGCGTTGCAGCGGGCCTAATAGTGCAGATACTATGTATGAACAATATAACATCATGATAAAGAGAGTATGTCTTAGCCCTTCCATCAAGATTGCATTCCTGGTCCCTTGTTGATGAAAGGTACATAGACCAAAATATGGGATGATATGTGGCAATCGGAATCACAGGGGGTGGTTTGGTTGGTATTCTACTTGCCATCCTGGAGTCTCCTATTCTAGACCTACTTGAACTACTAAAGTAGGGGGCATATGTCCATGTCAATGTCTACCCAAATCAGATTCAAATTTATCTTAAAGTCAGACCAAATTCTGATATAAATAGGGAGGGAGGAAGAAGGCAAAAATTGTGACAAATGATGAAACAAATGTTGAAGCAATAGCATATCGATCAACAGAGACAACACTTTTGGCCCCATCTAGTAATGTTCTTCAATGCAGAAGCAATGCCACATTTATCAGAGAACAGCCCATATGTGGGAAACTTTGTGATATTAATATAAGAAAGCTCAAATCAGCTGATGAAAGATTTCATAGTACCATATTTTTTTAGCTCATGCAAACCTGACAGAAATGAGCAGCTTCACGCCTTAACCACAGAACAACCTCTACCTATGCTGAAACAACCTGACAAATGCTTCCATCTCCATAATATTCATTTACCTCAATCATCCAATAAAAGATCACTCACCGCATCATTCAGTCAACTAACTGATGTCTAGAATAAATGTGAAGCATGAGATAAAAATAAAATGGCGTCGAGAAAGAAAGAGATCAATTGTACCTAGGCTCAAATCAGCTCACAAAAGACTTCTATCCACATTATTCTTCAGCTATCCCAAGACTGAATAGTAAATAGGGGCCGCAAAGGAACTCCTAGTAGCTCAATAGAAATCTAATTAACTGTCTCCTTAGAATGATAGAATTTGCATTTCCTTAATCTGATATTAACCCTTTCTGCCAGCTTAAAATTTCTGAAAAGCACAAACTGTACTAAAATTCTCGAAACATAAACAGTACCAAAATTCTTACCAGATACAATTTGCATTTTCATAATCTGAGATTAATCAGCACCATTAGGTACAATAAATCTCAAGATACAAAATATCCGCACAAATGATGAGCTGAGCCCAAAGCAAAAGCAGATCCAAGTCTTCATCTCTGCATTAAAATATTAGGTGTCAATATGAGTGACATAAGCATCCATGATTTAATAGACATGGATGTAGTGGCGAACATGAATAAGCAAATTGAATTCATGATGGATACACACCAAATTCTGGCACTTGTGTCAGCAATTGTTTCTGCTAAATGTGAAAGAAGAAGAATAAATATCTTCTCTCAAGCATAACAGGTGCAGAATTAGCCCTAGAAGAGAATGTGTTGAGTCATAGTACTTGCTCAATGTACATCATGTGAACAGGGTACGATCACCTGTTGGAAATGGAACGTGTAACTACTCCAGAGAAGTGGGAGGGGAAGTGCTAGATACTGCTGCCTGCATCATATACACCATCAAAACTGGCAGTACGAAAATTAATGAAACAAACATACTTTGTCTAACTTATGAATTGCTAACTGCTAGGCAACAACATACCTGAAAGTAAATTGAAATATCACATATGCTCTGATTCTGCAAAAAAAATCAATGGAAAGCATTAGAAATACCAAAAAAATAATACTAAACTAACATATATGTGTATATAAGTGAGAGATATATATAGAGAGATACAGGATTGTAGTTGCACATCGTAAATGGTAAGCTTTATTTGTTTATTTCTTCAAGAACACTAAAGAAAACAAATGAAGAGAATTTTTTTCACGATCTAGTGCTTTGGATTAAAACCAACCGGATTGGAAACATGATCATGAATCCGTCGTGTCTTGAAAAATGCTTGCCCGCATTGCTCGAGACCGGACTTGCTGCCCCGAAGGAAGTGGCTGGAGACGGAATAGAGCTTTCTTCTAAATAAATTGCCTACCACACACGAATCAGAGCTTGCAACCCAGGCTAACTCAAAACTATCACTCCGATCTAGGGAGAAATAGAGGAGGGAGAGCACCCACCTTTGGTGCGGGTGTTGTTGAGGGAGGACACTGACGGTGGCGCGTGCGGCTCATCGGGAGCTCTGGTCGATGCCGGGGCGCAGGGCATGGGTCCATGGAGGCCGCAGGGCTCGATTTACCTGCAACGGGGTGCGAGGCTAGGTTGACCTGCAGTGATCACAGAGTGCCCACGGAATTGGCCTCCCCCTGTACAGCAGCTAAAGTGGTCGATGGAAGAATGGACACGTGGTCAGAGACGGTCGCCGGAGCGGCATCACACGCAGGGGGTCGCCGGGTGCCTTGCCGAGGTCACATGTGGCGGCACTGATTGGGACGCTGGGTAGCGAGGTCGGGCGATGTCGCCGGGATCGTGGGCGGCTCACCGGGGTCACACTGTATGCCGTGCCTGGATCACCCGGGGTCGCTTGGCATTTCGGCAGCGGCAGCGTCGCTACGCCTCACTGGGTCACTCTCCAGGAGGGTTCGAGTACTGGATGCATATGTCCTGTTTGTGTGGATCTTAGATTGACTCTTCAGCTTTCTTTACATAAAAAAAAGACGATTAAATTGACTCTTCAGTTACAGGAGGGGGAAGGGTTAATACCCAATGGTTCCTGGGTACATATGTACCTTATATGGGGATTTGTTTTTAATAATTAAACAAAAAGTCAAAATAGTTAAGAAACTATTTTTAGAATAAAGTTGACTTACTTGCGCACTAGTATACACATTTTCAGAAAAAAGAAAACTACGTTGACTTCACAGCGAAAAAGACGAAATTTATTTGCTATTATATGTCACTATTCACGCTATTTTGACCAAATTTTTTTCTTTTTTAAAAAGAAGTCAAAGAGGAATTTTATGTTTTTGTAACTTTTCTCACTAGTACAATGGAAGGTCAAGTTTTTATCAAAAATATTTTTAGAAATTTTGACTTTTTGTTGAATTACTAATTTTTTTGTGCATATAGGGTACATATGTACCCAGGAACCAACAGTTCCCCTCCGAGAGGAAAGGGCAAAGGAATGGACGATTAGAAATTCGGCATGGGGACAAATAAAAATGGGTCTGTTCACACATCTGGGAGAGGTGACGTGGTTGCTTGTGCATGTGGGGGTGAAGTGGACCAATCAGAAGCTTGCTGATGTGTATAACTTGCATGTGTAGAGAAATAGGTTAGTGGGGATCATCTATTTAGTTATTATAGATTCATTTCATGATGAATCTAATAGCACCAATTTGATACTACGAATTTTGATATGTTTCTTCATAAATTTGATCAAACTTAAAGACGCTGGACTTTTCAAAAAAGTAATACAACTTATATTTTAAAACAAAATGAGTATTTTTTTAAAGAATCTCGACAACGCCAACGGCGCAGCGAAACACGCCCAACCTTCTGGTATGTGACTAAATCCAACAAACTCTATTTTTCACCGTTAATTTAAATTAACTTTATTGCAATAGTAGGGGATGGATACTTGGTTAATCGAACCCGAAGCTGATAAAATTTGTTATACACAAAAAGTTTTATTTCGTGTACATTTGACTAGGAGTGCTCTAAAATTCAAGTTCAAATGGATATAGAGATTCATTCGTTGCACAATCACAAAGATATGAACTTAGATAGTCATTCCTTCCTTAGAGCATTTCCGACCGTACCAGGCTAATCTTTCCCTCCATTTGTTGGTGGACACGTTCGGATATTATCGAGACGTGACTGTTATGAATCGCATTTGTCCATGCACGTAGTTGTGTTCCTTAAATTTGTCAGGCCCTATATGATTGATGTGGATGAATAGAGAGAGAGGGAGGAAAGAAAAATAAAAAAAAGTGGTCCACGATGTGTCGGGTCCGACATGGCGGGCTGTCTGAACACATCCAAACACCCTAATTATTTTCCACGTATATGGTGGGTTTGTAGGTTTAGCTCTCTCTCATTTTTGGGTCTTTGGGTTGGAGATGCTCTTAATTTCGTCAACATAAGAGCATCTCTTGCAGATCCCACAAACTGGATCATCTACTATAATAACCATCAGTTTATGGGACGGTGGCCATTTTGCCGGCCCTAATAGATTCTGCAAATTCGGCCATCTCAGATTTTTTTAGATCGCAGATCCACCGGCCCATTTTCTTCATATCTACGGGATTTGAGCTCCTTTTTACACGAACCTCTAAAACATAGAAACGGTTGGTGATAACCCACAAGCATAGGGGATGGCAACAGTTTTCGAGGGTAGAGTATTCAACCCAAATTTATTGATTCAACACAAGGGGAGCCAAAAAATATTCTCAAGTATTAGCAGCGGAGTTGTCAATTCAACCACACCTGAAAGACTTAATATCTGCAGCAAAGTATTTAGTAGCAAAGTAGTATGGAAGTAACGGTAACAGTGACAAAAGTGACAGTAATAGTTTCATAGCAATTGTAATAATAACAATGGAGAAGTAACGAAGCAAAGATCAATATGTGAAAAGTTCGTCGGCAATGGATCAATGATGGATAATTATGTCGGATGACATTCATCATGCAACGGTTATAACATAGGGTGACACAGAACTAGCTCCAGTTCATCAATATAATGTAGGCATGTATTCCAAATATAGTCATACGTGCTTATAGAAAAGAACTTGCATGACATCTTTTGTCCTACCCTCCCGTGGTAGCGGGGTCCTAGTGGAAACTAAGGGATATTAAGGCCTCCTTTTAATAGAGTACCGGACCAAAGCATTAGCACTTAGTGAATACATGAACTCCTCAAACTATGGTCATCACCGGGAGTGGTCTCGACTATTGTCACTCCGGAGTTGCCGGATCATAACACGTAGTAGGTAACTATAACTTCCAATATCGGATCAAGAACACAAATACATTGATGAAAACATAAAGGGTTCAGATCTGAGTTCATTGCACTCGGGCCCTAGTGACAAGCATTAAGCATAACAAGGTCATAGAAACATCAATCTTAGAACACAGTGGATACTAGGGATCAAACCCTAACAAAACTAACTCGATTGCATGGTAAATCTCATCCAACCCATCACGGTCCAACAAGCCTGCGATGGAATTACTCACGCACGGCGGTGAGCATCATGAAATTGGTGATGGAGGATGGTTGATGATGACGATGGCGACGGATTCCCCTCTCTGGAGCCCAGAACGGACTTTAGATCTGCCCTCCCGAGGAAGAACAGGACTTGGCGACGGCTCCGTATCGTAAAACATGATGAAACTTTCTCTCTGATTTTTTCTCCCCGAAAATGAATATATGGAGTTGGAGTTGAGGTCGGTGAGGGTCCAGGGGGCCCAGAAGGTTGCAGGGCGCACCCCCCACCCTTGTGGATAGGGTGTGGGCCCCCTGGTGCTGATTCTTTCGCCAATAGTTTTTATTAATTCCAAAAATAATCTTCGTTGATTTTCAGGTCAATCCGAGAACTTTTTATTCTGCACAAAAATAACACCATGGCAATTCTGCTGAAAACAGCGTCAGTCCGGGTTAGTTCCATTCAAATCATGCAAGTTAGAGACCAAAACAAGGGCAAAAGAGTTTGGAAAAGTAGATACGATGGAGACGTATCAACTCCCCCAAGCTTAAACCTTTTCTTATCCTCAAGCTATTCAGTTGATAAACTGAAAGTGATAAAGAAAAACTTTTACAAACTCTGTCTAATCTTGTTGTTGCAAATATGTAAAGCCAGCATACAAGTTTTCAGCAAAGATTATGAACTAACCATATTCACAATAACTTTTAGGTCTCACATTTACTCATATCAATGGCATAATCAACTAGCGAGCAATAATGATAGATCTCGGATGACAACACTTTTTCAAAACAATCATGATATGATATAACAAGATGGCATCTTGCTAGCCCTTTCTGAGACTGCAAAACATAAATGTAGAGCACCTTTGAAGATCGAGGACTGACTAGACATTGTAATTCATGGTAAGAGAGATCCAGTCATAGTCATACTCAATATAAATTAATAACAATGCATACAAATGATAGTGGTGCTCTCTAACTGGTGCTTTTAAATAAGAGGATGATGACTCAGCAATAAAAGTAAATAGATAGACCCTTCACAGAGGGAAGCAGGGATTTGCAGAGGTGCCAGAGCTCGAGTTTTGAAATAGAGATTGAATAATATTTTGAGCGGTATGCTTTCATTGTCAACATAACAACCAAGAGATCTCGGTATCTTCCATGCTACATACATTATAGGCGGTTCCCAAACAGAATGGTAAAGTTTATACTCCCCCACCACCAACAAGCACACTCCACGGCTGGTCCGAAACAACGGGTACCGTCGAACTAACAACAGTCCTGGGGGCGTTTTGTTTGCAATTATTTTGATTTGATTTGCTTTAAGCATGGGACTGGGCATCCCGGTTACCAGCCATTTTCTCTTGAATGATGAGCGGAGTCCACTCATCATGAGAATAACCCACCTAGCATGGAAGATATTGACAGACCTAGTTGGTACATGAGCTATTCGAGCATACAAAACAGATTATCATTTGAAGGTTTAGAGGTTAGTACTTGCAAATTTACTTGGAACGGCATGTAAATACCGCATATAGGAAGGTACTTAGTACAAGCGAAGGCTAGAAAGAGACTGGGGAGCAACCAACTAGAGAGCGACAACAGTCATAGACATGCATTGAGATTAACCAACATTGAGTGCAAGCATGAGTAGGATATAAATCACCATGAACATAAATATCGTAGAGGCTATGTTGATTTTGTTTCAACTACATGCGTGAGCATGTGCCAAATCAAGCCACTCGAATCACTCAAAGGAGGATACCATCCTATCATACTACATCACAACCATTTTAATTTCCATGTTGGCACGCAAGGTAAACCATTATAAGCTCCTAGCTAATTAAGCACGACATGAGTAACTATAATCTCTAATTGTCATTGCGAACATGTTTCATTCATAATAGACTGAATCAGGAATGATGAAGTAATCATATTTACAAAAACAAGATAGGTCAAGTTCATACGAGCTTTTCCTCATCTCAATTAATTCATCATATATCGTCATTATTGCCTTTCACTTGCACGACCGAACGGTGGTGATAATAATAATAGTGCACGTGCATTGGACTAAGCTGGAATCTGCAAGCATTTATTCAAAGGAGAAGATAAGGTAATATGGGCTCTTTGTTAGATCAACAATAATGCATAAGAGAGCCACTCAACATTTTCATCATGGTCTTCTCCTCTTGACCCCCAAAGAAAAGAAAACAATTTCAAAGAAACACACTGAAATATTTTTGGAGTTATTGTTTCTCTTAAGAAAGTAAAATAAGAACAAGAAAAACTATTTACACGGGAAAGCTCCCAACAAACACGAGAAATCTTTTTGTTTTTTTAATTCTACAACTAAGCATGCATGGAAAGTAAACTACTACTAATTTTTTTGGTTTTTCTTAAGGTTTAATAAACACACAAGAAGAAAGCAAAAAAAAAGAAATAAACTAGCATGGATAATACAATGAAAGAGCATGAACACCGACAATTGAAATGAGTGTGTGAATCATGAATGTAATGCGGTGGGAATACGTACTCCCCCAAGTTTAAGCTTTTGGCCTAAGTTGTTCTAAGCCCACAGATGGCCTGGTGGATATCCAAAGTTGAAGTTGGGGCCGTACTGTGCTGCGGCAGCTACCGCTTGGCGAGCTGCCTCTTGAAGACGAGCAGCCTCCGCTACCCTCTCGTACTCGTTTGCCTCCTCTCTAGTTATAAAGTATCTTCCATTTGCCTCCGCACGAAGGAATCGGTGAGATAATAATACTGTAAGCACTTGTCCGATAAGAAATCCTCGAGGCCGGCATTTTGTATGTATGCATAGAATTCATCCTTGAAACTTGCACGATCCATAAACTCATCTAATGGCCATTCACACGGCCTCACTTGAGCTTCCCTTGGTAGTTCAGGGTCTGGGTCGCGTATCGCACGCCTCGGTGCTTGCTTCCTTGAAGAACCTCCTTGGTACATTCTCCTAGACATTTTTCTTTCTCTGAAAAATTTCTGAAATTTTTAGTAACTCAAAATAAAAGTGAACCAAACTCAACAAAATTGGTAGCAACTACTCCTACAAGTGTCTAGAGGCTAACCCAAGCATCAAAACTACTTTGGACCATATAAATTTGACATGCAAGCTCAAGAACATAGTCACCACAGCAGCAAAATTTTGCAATGAATAAAGCACTAGAACAAAAACTAATTGGACCATTGGAGGAGTCACATACCGAAGAACAATCCCCCAAAGCAGTTTTGTGAATGGAGCTTTGAGCAAGGAGATCTAAAATGGCAGCAAGATGAGCAAGAACATGAGTTTGAGATATGGAGTGATTTTTTCTAGAGGAAGAAGGAGAAGATGGGTGCTGGAATAAGTGGAGGGGGGGCACGTGGGGCCCACAAGGTCGGGGGGCGCTCCCTCCACCCTTGTGGCCAACTGGTGAGGCCCCCTGGTGTGTTCTTTGCACCAGAAATTCTAAAATATTCTAAAAAAATCATATCCAATTTTCAGGGCATTTGGAGAACTTTTATTTTTGGGGCATTTTTTTATTGCATGGATAATTCAGAAAACAGACAGAAAATACTATTTTTGCTTTATTTAAACTAACTAATAGAAAGTAAAAGATGGCTACAGAGAGTTCTGCCTTCTAAATTCATCCATCTCATGCTCATCAACAGAAATTCATTAACGAGGTTGATCAAGTCTCATTAACAAGCTTCTTCCGAGTGACATGAAATCGGAGAACTTTCGAATAACACTAGGTTACCTCAACGGTGATATGCATGTCCCCAATAATAAGAATATCATATTTATTTTTTGACAGTAGGAAGAGGAAATTCAAAACCTCCAATAGTAATAGTTGAAATTTTTCCAATAGAATTGATACCATGAACTTGAGGTTGATTCTTCAGAAAGTGTACCGTATGCTCATTACCATTAACATGAAGGTGATATTGCCTTTGTTGCAATCAATAACTGCCCCTGCAGTATTCAAAAAGGGTCTACCAAGAATGATCGACATACTGTCATCCTCGGGAATATCAAGAATAACAAAGTCTGTTAAGATAGTAACGTTTGCAACCACAACAGGCACATCTTCACAAATACTGATAGGTATAGCAGTTGATTTATCAGCCATTTGCAAAGAAATTTCAGTAGGTGTCAACTTATTCAATTCAAGTCTACGATACAAAGAGAAAGGCATAACACTAACACCGAATCCAAGATCACATAAAGCAGTTTTAACATAGTTTCTTTTAATGGAGCATGGTATAGTTGGTACTCCTGGATCTCCAAGTTTCTTTGGTATTCCACTCTTAAAAGAATAATTAGCAAGCATGGTGGAAATTTCAGCTTCTGGTATCTTTCTTTTATTTGTAACAATATCTTTCATATACTTAGCATAAGGAGGCATTTTGAGCATATCAGTCAAATGCATACGCAAAAAGATAGGTCTAATCATTTCAGCAAAGCACTCAAAATCCTCATCATCCTTTTTGTTGGATGGCTTAGGAGGAAAGGGCATGGGTTTCTGAACCCATGGTTCTCTTTCTTTACCATGTTTCCTAGAAACAAAGTCTCTCTTATCATAACGTTGATTCTTTGATTGTGGGTTATCAAGATCAACAGCAGGTTCAATCTCTACATCATTATCATTACTAGGTTGAGCATCAACATGAACATCATCATTAACATTATCACTAGGTTCATGTTCATCACCAGATTGTGTCTCAGCATCAGAAATAGAAATATCATTGGGATTCTCAGGTGTGTCTATAGCAGGTTCACTAGCATGCACAGTCCTATCAGTTTTCTTTTTCTTCTTATTACTAGTACTGGGTGCATCAGTATTAGTTCTCTGAGAATCTTGCTCAACTCTCTTAGGATGACCCTCACGATACAAAGGTTCCCGAGTCATCCTACCACCTCTAGTCATAACCCTAACAGCATTATCATTTTTCTTTTTATTCAACTCATTAATCAATTCATCTTGAGCTTTAAGTACTTGTTCTACTTGAGTTGTAACCATGGAAGCATGTTTACTAATGAGCTTAAGAGTTAAGATCATTAACAATACTATTCATATAGTTGCTCAAGTGATCAAGCATGTAAGCATTACATTTCAATTGTCTACTAACATAAGCATTGAAGTTTTCTTGTTTAACAATAACATTATCAAACTCATCAAAGCATTGACTAGCAGACTTATTATGAGGAATATCACCTTCATCAAATCTACGGAGAGAGTTTACCTCTACTACCTGTGTCGGGTTATCAAGACCATGTATTTCTTCAATAGGCGGTAGATTTTTAACATCTTCAGCCCTAATACCTTTTTTCATTGATTTCTTTGCCTCTTGAATATCTTCAGGACTAAGAAATAGAATACCCCTTTTCTTCGGAGTTGGCTTCGGAGTTGGTTCAGGAAGTGTCCAATCATTTTCATTACTCAATATATTATTCAATGGCAATTCAGCTTGCTCAACAGTTCTTTCCCTGAAAACACAACCAACACAACTATCCAGGTGGTCTCTGGAAGCATCGGTTAGTCCATTATAAAAGATATCAAGTATTTCATTTTTCTTGAGAGGGTGATCAGGAAAGCATTAAGTAATTGGAGAAGCCTCCCCCAAGCTTGTGGGAGACTCTCTTCTTCAATTTTCACAAAATTATATATTTCCCTTAAAGCAACTTGTTTCTTATGAGCGGGGAAATATTTTGCAGAGAAGTGATAAATCATATCCTGGGGTCTACGCACACAACCAGGAGCAAGAGAATTAAACCATATCCTAGCATCACCCTTTAGTGAGAAAGGAAATAATTTAAGGATATAGTAATAGCGAATTTTTTCCTCATGAGTAAATAGGGTGGCTATATCATTTAATTTAGTGAGATGTGCCACAACAGTTTCAGACTCATAAGCATGAAAAGGATCAGATTCAACCAAAGTAATTAACTCATAATCGACAGAGAACTCATAATCCTTATCAGTAACAAAGATATGTGAAGTAGAAAAAGTAGGATCATATTTCATTCTAGCATTCAAGGATTTTTCTTGCAGTTTAGCTAACAATTTCTTAAGATCTTCCCTATCATTACAAGCAAAGAAGTCTCTAGCAGTTTCTTCATCCATAACATAAGCCTCAGGAACAACAGGAAATTCATATCTAGGAGGAGAATCATAATCATAATCTTTAATAATATTATCTGTTTTAGTAATTTTATTTTCTCTAGCCCTAGCAAGTTGTTCATCAAGAAATTCATCTAGTGGCACAGTATTATCAAGCACAGAAGCAGTTTCATCATAAGTATCATGCAAAGCAGAAGTGGCATCATCAATAACATGCGACGTATCAGAATCAATAGCAGGAGTAGGTGTCGCAAGTTTACTTAAAACAGAAGGAGAATCGAGTGCAGAGCTAGATGACAGTTCCTTACTTCCCCTCGTAGTTGAGGGAAAAATCTTAGTTCTTTGATCTTTCAGATTCCTCATAGTGATCAACAGATATAAATCCCAAGTGACTCGGAGAATAGAGCTATGCTCCCCGGCAATGGCGCCAGAAAAAGGTCGTGATAACCCACAAGTATAGGGGATCGCAACAATTTTTGACGGTAGAGTATTCAGCAAAAATTTATTGATTCGACACAAGGGGAGCCAAAGAATATTCTCAAGTATTAGCAGCTGAGTTGTCAATTCAACCATACCAGAAAGACTTATTATCTGCAGCAAAGTATTTAGTAGCAAAGTAGTATGGAAGTAATGGTAACAGTGACAAAAGTGACAGTAATAGTTTCGTACCAATTGTAACAGTAACGGCGGAGAAGTAACGAAGCAAAGATCAATATGTGAAAAGCTCGTAGGCAATAGATCAATGATGGATAATTATGTCGGATGGAATTCATCATGCAACGGTTATAACATAGGGTGACACAGAACTAGCTCCAGTTCATCAATATAATGTAGGCATGTATTCCGAATATAGTCATACGTGATTATGGAAAAGAACTTGCATGACATCTTTTGTCCAACCCTCCCGTGGCAGCGGGGTCCTAGTGGAAACTAAGGGATATTAAGGCCTCCTTTTAATAAAGTACCGGACCAAAGCATTAGCACTTAGTGAATACATGAACTCCTCAAACTACGGTCTTCACCGGGAGTGGTCCAGACTATTGTCACTCCGGGGTTGCCGGATCATAGCACGTAGTAGGTAACTATAACTTGCAATATCGGATCAAGAACACAAATATATTGATGAAAACATAAAGGGTCTAGATCTGAGTTCAAGGCACTCGGGCCCTAGTGACAAGCATTAAGCATAGCAAGGTCATAACGACATCAATCTTAGAACACAGTGGATACTAGGGATCAAACCCTAACAAAACTAACTTGCTTACATGGTAAATCTCATCCAACCCATTGGTGTCTACTATGGAACCTTCTTCTTGTAGATGTTGTTGGGCCTCCAAGTGCAGAGGTTTGTAGGACAGTAGCAAATTTCCCTCAAGTGGATGACCTAAGGTTTATCAATCTGTGGGAGGCGTAGGATGAAGATGGTCTCTCTCAAACAACCCTGCAACAAAATAACAAAGAGTCTCTTGTGTCCCCAACACACCCTATACAATGGTAAATTGTATAGGCGCACTAGTTCGGCGAAGAGATGGTGATACAAGTACAATATGGATGGTAGATATAGGTTTTTGTAATCTGAAAATATAAAAACAGCAAGGTAACTAATGATAAAAGTTAGCGTAAACGGTATTGCAATGCGTTGAAACAAGGCCTAGGGTTCATACTTTCACTATTGCAAGTTCTCTCAATAGTAATAACATAACTGGATCATATAACTATCCCTCAACATGCAACAAAGAGTCACTCCAAAGTCACTAATAGCGGAGAACAAACGAAGAGATTATTGTAGGGTACGAAACCACCTCAAAGTTATCCTTTCTGATCGATCTATTCAAGAGTCCGTAGTAAAATAACACGAAGCTATTCTTTCCGTTCGATCTATCCTAGAGTTCGTACTAGAATAACACCTTAAGGCACAAATCAACCAAAACCCTAATGTCACCTAGATACTCCAATGTCACCTCAAGTATCCACGGGTATGATTATACGATATGCATCACACAATCTCATATTCATCTATTCAACCAACACAAAGAACTTCAAAGAGTGCCCCAATGTTTCTACCGGAGAGTCGAGACGAAAACGTGTGTCAACCCCTATGCATAGATTCCCAAGGTCACGGAACCCGCAAGTAGATCACCAAAACATACATCAAGTGAATCAATAGAATACCCCATTGTCACCACGGGTATCCCACGCAAGACATACATCAAGTGTTCTCAAATCCTTAAAGACTCAATTCGATAAGATAACTTCAAAGGAAAATCTCAATCCACTACAAGAGAGTAGAGGGGGAGAAACATCATAAGATCCACCTATAATAGCAAAGCTCGCGATACATCAAGATCGTGCCAAATCAAGAACACGAGAGAGAGAGATCAAACACATAGCTACTAGTACATACCCTCAGCCCCGAGGGTGAACTACTCCCTCCTCGTCATGGAGAGTGCCGGGATGATGAAGATGGCCACCGGTGAGGGATCCCCCCTCCGGCGGGGTACCGGAATAGGGTCCCGATTGGTTTTTGGTGGCTACAGAGGCTTGCGGCGGCGGAACTTCTGATCTAGGTTATTTTCTGGAGGTTTCTGTATTTATAGGAATTTTTGACGTAGGTCTCACATCAGGGGGTCTCCGAGTCGTCCACGAGATAGGGGGCGCGCCCCCCACCCTCGTGGATGGCCCGGGACTCTTCTGGCCCAACTCTTTTACTCCGGGGGCTTCTTTTGGTCCATAAAAAATCATCAAAAATTGGCACGTCAATTGGACTCCGTTTGGTATTCCTTTTCTGTAAAACTCAAAAGCAAGGAAAAAACTAAAACTGGCACTGGGCTCTAGGTTAAGAGGTTAGTCCCAAAAATCATATAAAATAGCATATAAATGCATATAAAACATCCTAGATGGATAATATAATAGCATGGAACAATAAAAAATTATAGATACGTTGGAGACGTATCAAGCATCCCCAAGCTTAATTCCTGCTCGTCCTCGAGTAGGTAAATGATAAAAACAGAATTTTTGATGTGGAATGCTACCTATCATATTTATCAATGTAATTTTCTTTATTGTGGCATGAATGTTCGGATCCGAAAGATCCAAGACAAAAGTTTAATATTGACATAAAAACAATAATACTTCAAGCATACTAACCAAGCAATTATGTCTTCTCAAAATAACATAGCCAAAGAAAGCTCATCCCTACAAAATCATGTAGTTCGGCCATGCTCCATATTCGTCACACAAAATGCTCTCATCATGCACAACCCCGATGACAAGCCAAGCAATTGTTTCATACTTTAGTATTCTCAAACTTTTTCGACTTTCACGCAATACATGAGCGCGAGCCATGGAAATAGTACTATGGGTGGAATAGAATATGATGATGGAGGTTGTGTGGAGAAGACAAAAAAGGAGAAAGTCTCACATCGACGCGGCTAATCAACGGGCTAGGGAGATGCCCATCAATTGATGTCAATGCGAGGAGTAGGGATTGTCATGCAACGGATGCACTAGAGCTATAAATGTATGAAAGCTCAACAAAAGAAACTAAGTGGGTGTGCATCCAACTTGCCTGCTCACGAAGACCTAGGGCATTTGAGGAAGCCCATTGTTGGAATATACAAGCCAAGTTCTATAATGAAAAATTCCCACTAGTATATGAAAGTGACAAAATAAGAGACTCTCTGTCATAAAGGTCATGGTGCTACTTTGAAGCATAAGTGTGGAAAAAGGATAGTAGCATTGTCCCTTCTTTTATTTCTTTTTCTTTTTTTGGGCCTCCCTTTTTTATTTGGCATTTCTCTTTTTTTGGCCTTTCCCCTTTTTTTATTTGGCCTTTCTTTTTTTCTTTTTTTGGGACAATGCTCTATTAATGATGATCATCACACTTCTATTTATTTACAACTCAATGATTACAACTCGATACTAGAACAAAATATGACTCTATATGAATGCTTCCGGCGGTGTACCGGGATGGGCAATGAATCAAGAGCGACATGTATGAAAAATTATGCTTGGTGGCCTTGCCACAAATACGATGTCAACTACATGATCATGCAAGGCAATATGACAATGATGAAGCATGTCATAATAAACGGAACGATGGAAAGTTGCATCGCAATATATCTCGGAATGGCTATGGAAATGGCATAATAGGTAGGTATGGTGGCTGTTTTGAGGAATATATAAGGAGGCTTATGTGTGATAGAGTGTATCATATCATGGGGTTTGGATGCACCGGCGAAGTTTGCACCAACTCTCGAGGTGAGAAAGGGCAATGCACGGTACCGAAGAGGCTAGCAATGATGGAAAGGTGAAAGTGCGTATAATCCATGGACTCAACATTAGTCATAAAGAACTCACATACTTATTGCAAAAATCTACAAGTCATCAAAACCAAGCACTACGTGCATGCTCCTAGGGGGGTACATTGGTAGGAAAAGACCATCGCTCGTCCCCGACCGCCACTCATAAGGAGGACAATCAAAGAAACACCTCATGCTTCAAATTTGTCACACAACGGTTACCATACGTGCATGCTACGGGACTTGCAAACCTCAACACAAGTATTTCTCAATTTCACAATTACTCAACTAGCACGAATCTAATATTACCACCTTCATATCTCAAAACAATCATCAAGTATCAAACTTCTCATAGTATTCAATGCACTCTATATGGAAGTTTTTATTATACCCATCTTGGATGCCCATCATATTAGAACTAATTTTATAACCAAAGCAAATTACCATGATGTTCTAAAAGACTCTCAAAATAATATAAGTGAAGCATGAGAGTTCATATATTTCTTCAAAATAAAACCACCGTCGTGCTCTAAAAGATAAAAGTGAAGCACTAGAGCAAACGACAAACTACTCCAAAAGATATAAGTGAAGATCAATGAGTAGTCGAATAATTATGTAACTATGTGAAGACTCTCTAACATTTAAGAATTTAAGATCTTGGTATTTCATTCAAACAGCAAGCAAAACAAAAGAAAATAAAATGACAGTCCAAGCAAAACACATATCATGTGGTGAATAAAAATATAGCTCCAAGTAAAGTTACCGATGAATGAAGACGAAAGAGGGGATGCCATCTGGGGCATCCCCAAGCTTAGGCTCTTGGTTGTACTTGAATATTACCTTGGGGTGCCTTGGGCATCCCCAAGCTTAGGCTCTTGCCACTCCTTATTCCATAGTCCATCGAATCTTTACACAAAACTTGAAAACTTCACAACACAAAACTCAACAGAAAACTCGTAAGCTCCGTTAGTATAAGAAAATAAATCACCACTTAGGTACTATTGTGAACTCATTATAAATTCATATTGGTGTAATATCTACTGTATTCCAACTTCTCTATGGTTCATACCCTCCGATACTACTCATAGATTCATCAAAATAAGCAAACAACACATAGAAAACAGAATCTGTCAAAAATAGAACAGTCTGTAGTAATCTGTATCATTCGAATACTTCTGTAACTCCAAAAATTCTACCAAATTAGGAAAACCTGAGCAATTTGTGTACCAATCCAGAGCAAAACGAATCAGATCAAAAGCACGTTTCTGTGAATTATCAAAACTAATTTACTAGGCGCAAAAGTTTCTGATTTTCAGCAGGCTCAACACAACTATCACCGTAAGCTATCCTAAAGGTTCTACTTGGCACTTTATTGAAACAGAATCTATAAAGCATGAATACTACAGTAGCTTAATCATGTGGACATGCAAAAACAGTAGGGGTAAATACTGGGTTGTCTCCCAACAAGCGCTTTTCTTTAATGCCTTTTAGCTAGGCATGATGATTTCAATGATGCTCGCATAAAAGATAAGAATTGAAACATAAAGAGAGCATCATGAAGCATATTACTAACACATTTAAATCTAACTCACTTCCTATGCATATGGATTTTGTGAGCAAACAACTTATGGGAACAATAATCGACTAGCATAGGAAGGCAAAACAAGCAAATCTTCAAGATTTTCAACACATAGAGAGGAAACTTGATATTATTGCAATATGTAGAAGCATATGATCCTCTCTCATAATAATTTTCAGTAGCATCATGAATGAATTCAACCATATAACCAGCACATAAAGCATTCTTTTCATGATCTACTTGCATAGAAATTTTACTACTCTCCACATAAGCAAATTTATTCTCATCAATAGTAGTGGGAGCAAACTCAACAAAATAACTATCATGTGAAGCATAACCCAATTGAAAATTCAAATCATGATGACAAGTGTCATGGTTATCATTATTCTTTATAGCATACGTGTCATCACAATAATCGTCATAAATAGGAGGCATGCTTTCATCATAATAAATTTGCACATCAAAAATTGGGGGACTAAAAATATCATCTTCATCAAACATAGCATCCCCAAGCTTGTGGCTTTGCATATCATTAGCATCATGGGTATTCAAAAAATTCATACTAACAACAATGCAATCTTGCTCATCATTCAAATATTTAGTGCCATACATTTTAATGCATTCTTCTTCTAACACTTTGGCACAATTATCGGAATCCTTATTTTCACGAAAGACATTAAAAAGATGAAGCATATGAGGCAACCTCAATTCCATTTTTTTGTAGTTTTCTTTTATAGACTAAACTAGTGATAAAACAAGAAACTAAAAGGTTCGATTGCAAGATCTAAAGATATACCTTCAAGCACTAACCTCCCCGGCAACGGCGCCATAAAAGAGCTTGGTGTCTACTACGCAACCATCTTCTTGTAGACGTTGTTGGGCCTCCAAGTGCAGAGGTTTGTAGGACAGTAGCAAATTTCCCTCAAGTGGATGACCTAAGGTTTATCAATCCTTGGGAGGCATAGGATGAGGATGGTCTCTCTCAAACAACCCTGCAACAAAATAACAAAGAGTCTCTTGTGTCCCCAACACACCCAATACAATGGTAAATTGCATAGGCGCACTAGTTCGGCGAAGAGATGGTGATACAAGTGAAATATGGATGGTAGATATAGGTTTTTGTAATCTGAAAATATAAAACAGCAAGGTAACTAATGATGAAAGTGAGCGTAAACGGTATTGCAATGCGTTGAAACAAGGCCTAGGGTTCATACTTTCACTAGTGCAAGTTCTCTCAACAGTAATAACATAACTGGATCATATAACTATCCCACAACATGCAAAAAAGAGTCACTCCAAAGTCACACAAACGAAGAGATTATTGTAGGGTACGAAACCACCTCAAAGTTATCCTTTCTGATCGATCAATTCAAGAGTCCGTAGTAAAATAACACGAAGCTATTCTTTCCGTTCGATCTATCCTAGAGTTCGTACTAGAATAACACCTTAAGGCACAAATCAACCAAAACCCTAATGTCACCTAGATACTCCAATGTCACCTCAAGTATCCACGGGTATGATTATACGATATGCATCACACAATCTCAGATTCATCTATTCAACCAACACAAAGATCTTCAAAGAGTGCCCCAAAGTTTCTATCGGAGAGTCAAGACGAAAACGTGTGTCAACCCCTATGCATAGATTCCCAAGGTCACGGAACCCGCAAGTAGATCACCAAAACATACATCAAGTGAATCAATAGAATACCCCATTATCACCACGGGTATCCCACGCAAGACATACATCAAGTGTTCTCAAATCCTCAAATACTCAATCCGATAAGATAACTTCAAAGGGAAAACTCAATCCATTACAAGAGAGTAGAGGAGGAGAAACATCATAAGATCCAACTATAACAGCAAAGCTCGCGATACATCAAGATCGTGCCAAATCAAGAACACGAGAGAGAGAGAGAGAGAGATCAAGCACATAGCTACTGGTACATACCCTCAGCCCCGAGGGTGAACTACTCCCTCCTCGTCATGGAGAGCGCCGGGATGATGAAGATGGCCACCGGTGAGGGATCCCCCCTCCGGCAGGGTGCCAGAATGGGGCCCCGATTGGTTTTTGGTGGCTACAGAGGCTTGCGGCGGCAGAACTCCTGATTTAGGTTATTTTCTGTAGGTTTCTGTATTTATAGGAATTTTTGGCATAGGTCTCACGTCAGGGGGGTCTCCGAGTCGTCCACGAGATAGGGGGTGCGCCCAGGGGGTAGGGTGCGGCCCCCACCCTCGTGGACGGCCCGGGACTCTTCTGGCCCAACTCTTTTACTCCGGGGGCTTCTTTTGGTCCTTAAAAAATCGTCAAAAATTGGCATGTCAATTGGACTCCGTTTGGTATTCCTTTTCTATAAAACTCAAAAACAAGGAAAACACAGAAAATGACACTGGGCTCTAGGTTAATAGGTTAGTCTCAAAAATCATATAAAATAGCATATAAAACATCCTAGATGGATAATATAATAGCATGGACCAATAAAAACTTATAGATACGTTGGAGACGTATCACCCATCACGGTCCAGCAAACCTACGATGGAATTACTCATGCACGGCGGCGAGCATCATGAAATTGGTGATGGAGGATGGTTGATGATGACGATGGCGATGGATTCCCCTCTCCGGAGCCCCGAACGGACTCTAGATCTGCCCTCCCGAGGAAGAACAGGGCTTGGCGGCGGCTCCGTATAGTAAAACGTGATGAAACTTTCTCTCTGATTTTTTCTCCCCAAAAGTGAATATATGGAGTTGGAGTTGAGGTTGGTGGAGGTCCAGGGGCGCACAAGGTGTTGGGGAACGTAGTAATTTCAAAAAATTTCCTACGGACACGCAAGATCATGGTGATGCATAGCAACGAGAGGGGAGAGTGTTGTCCACGTACCCTCGTAGACCGACAGCGGAAGCGTTATCACAACGCGGTTGATGTAGTCGTACGTCTTCACGATCCGACCGATCAAGTACCGAACGTACGGCACCTCCAAGTTCTACACACGTTCAGCTCGATGACGTCCCTCGAACTCCGATCTAGCCGAGTGTTGAGGGAGAGTTTCGTCAGCACGACGGCGTGGTGACGATGATGATGTTCCACCGACGCAGGGCTTCGCCTAAGCTCCGCGACGGTATTATCGAGGTGTAATTTGGTGGAGGGGAGCACCGCACATGGCTAAAATATCGTATATCAAAGTGTGTTCTTAGGTGCCCCCCTGCCCCCGTATATAAAGGAGCAAGGGGAGGCCGGCTGCCCTAGGCGCGCCAAGGAGAGAGGGGGAGTCCTCCTCCTAGTAGGAGTAGGACTCCCCTTTCCTAGTCCTACTAGGAAAGAAGGGGGGGGGGAAGGAAAGAGAGGGAGAGGGAGAGGGAAAGGGGGCTGCGCCCCCCCTCTCCTAGTCCAACTAGGACTCCCCTTGGGAGGGGGCACGCCATCTCCTGGCTGCTGCCCTCTCTCTCCCCTCAAGGCCCACCAAGGCCCAATACTTCCCCGGGGGGTTCCGGTAACCCTCCGGCACTCCGGTTTAATCCGAAACTTCTCCGGAACACTTCCGGTGTCTGAATATAGTCGTCCAATATATCAATCTTTACGTCTCGACCATTTCGAGACTCCTCGTCATGTCCGTGATCACATCCGGGATTCCGAACAACCTTCGGTACATCAAATCACATAAACTCATAATATAACTGTCATCGTAACTTTAAGCGTGCGGACCCTTTGGGTTCGAGAATTATGTAGACATGACCGAGACACCTCTCCGGTCAATAACCAATAGCGGGACCTGGATGCCCATATTGGCTCCCACATATTCTACAAAGATCTTTATCGGTCAGACCGCATAACAACATACGTTGTTCCCTTTGTCACCGGTATGTTACTTGCCCGAGATTCGATCGTCGGTATCTCGATACCTAGTTCAATCTCGTTACCGGCAAGTCTCTTTACTCGTTCCGTAATACATCATCCCGCAACTAACTCATTAGTCACAATGCTTGCAAGGCTTATAGTGATGTGCATTACCGAGTGGGCCCAGAGATACCTCTCCGACAATCGGAGTGACAAATCCTAATCTCGAAATACGCCAACCCAACAAGTACCTTTGGAGACACCTGTAGAGCACCTTTATAATCACCCAGTTATGTTGTGACGTTTGGTAGCACACAAAGTGTTCCTCCGGTAAACGGGAGTTGCATAATCTCATAGTCATAGGAACATGTATAAGTCATGAAGAAAGCAATAGCAACATACTAAACGATCGGGTGCTAAGCTAACGTAATGGGTCATGTCAATCACGTCATTCTCCTAATGAGGTGATCCCGTTAATCAAATGACAACTCATGTCTATGGCTAGGAAACATAACCATCTTTGATTAACGAGCTAGTCAAGTAGAGGCATACTAGTGACACTCTGTTTGTCTATGTATTCACACATGTATTATGTTTCCGGTTAATACAATTCTAGCATGAATAATAAACATTTATCATGATATAAGGAAATATATAATACTTTATTATTGCCTCTAGGGCATATTTCCTTCACAAGGTTGCAAGGCACGCCCCACCCTTATGGATAGGGTGTGGGCCCCCTGGTGCTGATTCTTTTGCTAATATTTTTTATTAATCCGAAAATAATCTATGTTGATTTTCAGGTCAATCCGAGAACTTTTTATTCTGCACAAAAATAACACCATGGTAATTCTGCTGAAAACAGCGTCACTCCGGGTTAGTTCAATTCAAATCATGCAAGTTAGAGTTCAAAATAAGGGCAAAAGAGTTTGAAAAAGTAGATAAGATGGAGACGTATTAGTTGGCGGGAAGGCAGTTTCAGCTCCCGCCACGGTCTTCCACCGCCCGAGCTGCCGCCTGCCGAAACCGCCCCCGTTGTGCCGTACGAGCTACTGCCTGCCGGAGACACCGCCGCCCCCACCGTGCGAGCTGCTACCTGCTGGAAACGCCGCCGCGTGAGCGCCCCTGCCGTGAGCCGCCGCCGGCTGGCCTCGCCATGCGAGCTGCAGGTTGGCCTCGCCGTGTGAGCTGCGAGCTGTGGGCTGGCGCCGCCGCGCAAGCTGCAAGCTGCGGGCTGGCATGCCGCCCACCGCAGATCCGATTGCTTTTCTTTTGTGCGTTATATGATGTTTTGTGCTATTTTAATATGGACTTTACTGTAAATTCAATTGGTTTATATGGGACTTTTTTCCGCCAATGTATAAGTCGTACCGTAAATTTCCGAAAAAACATTTTAGGGAGAAACGTATACTGTTTTGCAAGACGCAGTTTTAGCGGATCTGCTAGAGATGCTCTAAAACTGCAGGCCTTCGTTTGATCGTATAACTTTCACCGTGGGCTAACTACACAGCAGTATATCAACAAACCAACATTGACGAGTGTATCACCTTTTTACTTAGCGCCCGCATGTTGAAGATTCTGCTACAGTGCGCTGAAAATGGTTCCTCTGTTCAAGATGCAATGCTTTCATCGGTTTCCGGTAACATGCATGTAGCGTCGGTTCTAGCGAATTGGTCCAGATTCTGAGTTCAAAGAAGACTCTCACCATACAATTATTCCTTTGGCAAGTAGGCGTTTGCACAAAACCCTTTTCACCGATGCAAGACATCAGCAGGTGAGAACTAAGAACCACATGATAACTCAGCATGCACATCCAATCCTCTACAATGCTCTTTAGTTAACATTTGGCACTTTGTTCCGCCGCGCCACGCCGCGAGGGAGGAGGAGGAACGGGCGTGTAGGTCTCCTCTTCTCATGCTCATACAAATGATAGAAGAACTCACTTTATAAAGAGGTGCAAGTCTCTCTCAACCTTCGAGATTGTACTAAACTTTAGTCTCACTCACACCAGTCACATGTGTGCACGAATGGGCTAAGAGAATTTCAGAATTTTAGTTGGGCATTGGGCCAAAGGCCCACTAGCAAATTCCAACAGAGTGGACGACTAGCAGCACGGCCTGGGTCACGAGGAAGAGGGCGTGGTAGAGGACGAGCATGAAGCGGTCGGCGTTGCCCATGCAGAGTGTAGAGAATGGTTTGGTGCATCGATATCTCATTGATCGTGCACTAGGCACATATATATAGGTACAAGGGGTGCAACCGGTATCGTGTCTCCTAAGATACACGTACATACAGAGGGAGACAGACACAACCAGTACTGCATACAAGACCCAGACCTACATACATGTACACATGTTCAACACCCCCCGCAGTCGAAGCGTCGCCGGTGACGCAGAGATTGGACCGAAAACCCTCGAATGTCGAGGTGGGTAGTCCCTTCGTCATAACATCGGCGAACTGCTGATCGGTGGGCACATGTAGAACTCGAACAGGACCAAGTGCGACGTGCTCCCTGACGAAGTGAATGTCGAGCTTAATATGCTTCGTCCGTCGGTGATGGACTGGGTTGGCAGCACTACAAAAAAAAGACACATCCGTGACATTTTGGGCCGAACGAATTTTTTTTCTGTCATACATATGACACTTCTATGACGATAATTGTGAAAAAACCCGGTATCATCATAGATGTGGTGGGCTCCTACTTCTATGACAAGAAATCATGACAGAAAATGGGCTTTTCGTCCTGGGCGGGCCGGAGACGCAGCTGCATGACATTCTTTGGGCCGTCCATGACGGAAAAAACCATGGTAGAAGTGAGGGCGAGGAAAATTTCGGGGAGTTCCCGGTTACGGTGGGAGGTCGGGGCCGAGCGATGCGCGTTTCTCTCGTACACGTACGTGCGTGTGTGCGAGGCGTTGGCTCTAACTGAATCCGAGCAAGGCGTTGGGCTCTAACTGAACCCGAGCGATTGCACTGCAGGCTACGCGTTACTGAATCTGAGCGATCGATCGATGGCTGTTAACTGAACCCGATCGAGCGATTCCTTCGCTACTGCTGCTAACTGAAGTCGATCGATGCTGCCTCTGGATGAACAATGAGCGTTGATGGGGGGGTTTGGATGAACAGTTCCCGGTGGGGGTGGATGAACAGGACCCCGTGGTGTTGCCTCTGGATGAACAGGACCCCGATCGATCGAGCCGGTTGGGGCTGGATGAACAGGACCCCGTGGAGGGCAGGATGAACAGGACCACCCCGTGGAGGGCAGAATGAACATTAGACAATGGAGGGCTGGATGAACAGTAGCCCGTGGAGGGGTGGTTGAACAGGAGCCCGTGGAGAGGGCTGGTTGAACAGTAGCCGGTGGAGTAGCGCGTGGTGGAGGCTGGATGAACAGGAGCCCGTGGATGAACAGTCACAGGTGGAGGCTGGAGGAGGTCGACGGTGGATGAACAGTAGCCCGTGGAGGCTGGAGGGGGTCGACGGTGGAGATGAACAGTATCCCGTGGAGTCCCGTTTTGCGGTACGCCACACCCCTCCCGATGAACAGGACCCCCGTTTCGACCGTAGGAGGTCTGTTTCCTCCGTTTTGCGGTACGCCAGACCCCTCCCGACGAACAGGATCCCCTTTCAAACGTGGCCGGTCGAACACAAGGCCGTTTCCTCCGTTCTGCGGTACGCCAGGCCTCGTTTTCATCGGCTGTTCCATCCAAGCCCTCCCGATGAACACGACGACGCATTCCGTTCCGACCCAGCCGGTTGGCTCCCCATGAACACGACGACGACGCTGTTTCTCCGTTCCGACCCAGCCATGTACACGAGCCCTGGCCGTATGTATGCGCGAGTAGGCGTTCGAGACCCCGCCCGTATGTACCCATACGTGGCTGTATTTTCTTTCTTGCACCCTGGCCGCTGTACGTACGTGTACATGCTACGTGCGCGCCTCTACTACGACACGTACGCGCCTCTACTACGACACGTGCGTGCCTCTACATCCACTAGTATATATGTACGTACACGTTCGCGAACAGAATGACAACGCTACGTACGCTTCGACCAGGTGGGTCCCAACTGTCAGGCACTTCCTTGCCTGCGAAGATGTAGCTGGTGGGTCCCAGCAGTCAAGGGGCCGAATCGTTTTTTTGCCTGGACGCACTTCCTTGCGTGCGAAGATGTAGCTGGTGGGTCCCAGCAGTCAGGGGGAAACTTTTTTTTCACGAAATACAGTGGCCCGTCCGGTGGGTCCCAGCTGTCAGGTGGAGGAATAATTATTTTCTGCGTAATAAGGAGGCACTTCCTTGCTGCGGCCGTGGACCCAGCTATCAGCCTCTCCACGTACAGTCCACGTCCGATGGAAGTCGTTCTTTGACCACGTTGACCACGCCACGCCGAGAGCACCAGGGCGGTGGACGACGGCGATGCCTAGGAAGGGGACGACGGGGAGCCGGGGAAGACGCGGCAGTGGAAGCCCGCGCGGAGAGGAGTACGAGGGTTCACTGGTCCGGCTGCGGTGTGAGGCTGCCGTCGCCGCAGGGCCTGGCCAGCGGTGGGAATAGTAGGGGGCGGTGAGGCCTCCGTGGCAGCACAGCCGGCCACGGGAGGCAGGAGCATGCGGCACGACCGGCGCTGCTTTGGGCGGCTGGAGCAAGAAGACCAGAGGTTGAAGAAGCACTACGGCCGTTGGATGGACATCGTACGGTCATTGGAGCTAGAATGGTGCATATTGACTAGGTTGACAAAGCCCTCCATCCCCGTCAACTTAGTAGGCCCACAAGTTAGCCTGCCACTATACTAGGTCCCAGCTAATAGGGGGAGTATTCATTTTTTTGTGCGTAATAAGGAGGCACTTCCTTGCGTGCGAAGATATAGCTGGTGGGTCCGAGCTGTCAGCGGCGGTAACGTTTTTTTCACGAAATACAGAGGCCCTTTCGGTGGGTCCCTGATGTCAAGTGGAGGAATCATTATTTTGCGCGTAATAAGGAGGCATTTCCTTGCGTGCGGCCGTGGACCCAGCTGTCGGCCTCTCCACGTACAGTCCACTTCAGATGCATGTCGGTCGTTGACCACGTTGAGCAGGCCGCGCCGAGAGCACCAGGGCGGTGGACGACGGCGAGGCCTAGGAAGGGAACGACACGGAGGCAGGGAAGACTCGGCAGTTGTTTCCCACGCGGAGGGGAGTACGACTGTACGAGGGTTTACTGGTTCGTCTGCCGTCGCCGGAGAATAACAGCAGGTGTGGGTGAGTAGAGGGATGGCTAGGCCAACGATGGGAGTACGGTGGGGCGGTGAGGCCTGCGCGGCAGCAGAGCCGGCCGCAGGGAGGAGGGAGCAGGCAGTCCCGACGGCGCTTGTTTGAGCGGCTGGAGCAGGAAGAGCAGAGATTGAAGAAGCACGACGGCCGTTGGATGGACATCCAACAGTCAGTGCTTGTGCCTCAACCTTTTTTTAGGAAAGCCTCAAATATGTGGAAAACAGCATACATCCCATCTGCCATTATTTCTAATAATTTACAGCCCATTTGCTAATTATTAAGGTTTTTTGGAGCCCATATTCTTTTTGTTAGCATTACAGGCCATATTGTGGCCACGGTAAAAAAATTATACGAAATTTTGCATATTTCGGTGCGGTCCGAACTGTTTTTAATCCCGAAATTTTGACTCACATTCAAACTGATTTAAAAAATAAATGTATATCAATATAAAATCCAACAAATTCTCCACGCATAAAAATTAATGTAATTTAAAATCTCGAAATAAAAAAAAGATATTTGAAACTAATTGTCGGTTTGATGTGTTTTAAAAATGTACAACCCATTTCTCATTACTGATGGGCCATTTTCTCGGCCAGCCGAATGAAAGCTCTCCTCGTCTTGAAAGATTTGCAGCCCAACAGGCCTGACAAAGCGACTTACTTGGCAAATCACAAAAAACTGGGCTGTGGCCGTGGACCCAGCCGTCAGCCTCTCCACGTACAGTACTCTTCCGATGGAAGTCGTTCCTTGACCACGTTTATTTATTTATTTACTTATTTATGTTTAGGGGACCATGAGCATGTACCTGGACCAGATTCATGTGAGAGCCTCCCTTCCAGTTAATTATGGGCTTCTCTATTGGGCCTTCATCAGTGGGCTGCATGTTATCAACAAGTGGAAAATGTGTTCCGTACGAAAAATAGTATGCGCTACGTACGGTACGGGGCACTAAAGGATCGAACCGTGCAACGACTTCCAAAACATTGTGTTTGTCGTTCTAACAACACATTTATTCAACAAATAGACGAAATATACTACTGATTGTACATTGAAAACAGCAGCAGCAGCAACCAGGGCTGGGGGTGCAATAGAAGCAGTAAGCAGGCCAGAAGAGTGAAGACGCAGCTCTCTCTTCCAAACCAAACATCAGCCATCATTACAAAAGGGCTACCAAAAAAGAACAAGTGTATGCATCAAATTAAATAAAGATCCTACTACACCAAGTGTACGCATCTAACTAACTGGCTCAGTTAGACGTTACTATTTATTAAGCTGTGGAGATTGGCTGACGGCTTGAACCAGATGGGTGCCTGACGGGGGAAACTCCAGCCAGCAGGTCGAAGTCTGATACTTGCGACCCTCTCTCCTACTTTGGGCTGCAGAGCGTGGCGGCACATATCAGGGTATGGTGCATGCAGAGACGCATGGTACGCTGTGTACACACAGTTTTGCCTGATAAACGAAACCGCGTTGCCATCATGATCCTTGCCGTCGGTTATCTCCTGGTTAATCAGATAATTCAGTCCGACAAACAGAGAGCGTGTACCAAGGCTACTTACCAGCCTCCAGTCAAAAATTCTTGAAGGCCCAAAGAAGCTGGGATCCTGCTCAAAGACCTTGCAGTGACTGTGATTGTATTCCGTGAAACAACACGTCCGGTACGTGCGAATGATCATCAATCTTTCGCCGTCGTCTGATCGAGCCAGGAACCACCTGCAACTACCATGCCGCTTTTCTTTGAAAGGTTCTGGGATTAGGAAGGGTAGGGACACCAGGCGGCCTACAACATCATATCAAGTTGGAGTCAAATAAAAAAGGGCTCTTGATTTAGTCAATCTTAAGAACAGCATGTTATGAGCATGAATATTTTTTCAGCAAATGTTGATAGTAATATAAGCAAGCCATCATGATATCATAGGAAAGTAACATACTGCTGTAACAGCCGTTTGTAGCGATGACTGGAGTAGGCCAGCAATACGTCCAGCCATAGAAGGAGTCGACAACGTAAATGAAGCCCTTGTGTTCAATGGCATCAGAGAACCATGGAGGATGTATGATCCTGCAATGGACGTGCAGATTTATCCACTTACCGCAGTGACCTGTCAGATAGGCGAGACCGCGGTTGAAGAACGCAATTACCTTGAAGTCTTTATAATTCGCAGATCTTGTGGGCACTTGGAAGATTATAACCTTGAGCAAATCAAACTTGGTATCATGTTGGCTACTGTAAGATTCCAAGTATTCTGGGCCGCGGTGCCAAAGCAGTGCAGTGTTAATCGAAGGAAGGGGATCAATCACCGGGTGTAGACCTCCACGAGCATCCAGCTGCCGTGACCGTCGACGAGCACCATCCAAGACGTGTTCATGCCAACCCCTACCGTTAATGTAGTTGAGGCTGACGGGGATCGGATCGCAGTCAAGGGGGTTGATGCTCGCCACCCTACGATCGTTATGCTGCGTGACACGCCGTTTCTGAAGATCAGGCGGCATCAGCAAGCAAGGAGCTGACTTAAAAAGCTCCGGCCTGAGGGCTTTGAGTAAACGGTACAGCCCCGACGAGCACGCGGCGAGCGGCATGGTACTGAGATTGTCCACACGCGAAACAATGAGCTTGATTACCTCCATCGGGAGCGAATTCCAGCCACTCTTTCGGCGGACGCTGCTCGGTTCTGCCATTGTTAGCGGGGATGGAAGATTGGACGAGATTATGTGCGGACAAAGATGGAGAAGCGAATATGTGCTGCGGGAAGTGGACAGGTGATGATGACTACAGCACACCGCTTGACTTACGAGACACATACCAGCAGCGTAGGGTCATGTCGATGCCAGACAACTTGCTTGAGTGATCACAGTACTGGTACTCCCTACAGTGCTATGCCCTAACTTGCTTGAGTAGAGTAGTAGAGTAGGACTCTGCTCTACTACTAGCACCGGAGGAGTAGTATATTCTAATCTAAAATAGTTACAAACTTCAATGCCCGAGCGTCGAACGACTACGAACCGTGCTCAAAGACCATGTCTACGTGGTGTTTGGACATGGGCGACAACCTCAACGCCAACGGTGCTGCTCCCGTTGCACCGTATGTGTTTCTGTCCTTCCTGTTCAAAATCGTGGCAGAATTCATATTTCTACTCTGTATCCTACTACTATGCTAGTCCACATGATTAGTTTCATCTCTGTTATAGCCGTCATGATTTATTTTGTGCTTATTCGGATTAAATCTCGTAGTAACTCGCTCATATATTCAACTGGCGCAACGTCCCCTACAACCACTCCCGTTTCATGGACGGCCTGGTCGATGCCTCCAAGGAGCCCTTCGTCCACTGCTATGAGTGCCCGATGCCGTTTTGTGGCTCGCTGGCGGACATGGTGCATCACCTCACGGATGCGTGCAGCGGTCACTGCTGGCCCTTGGCGGAGAACATCAAGTACGAGACGTGCTACCCGTTCACCATGCCGGAGTCGCTGGAGGATCACCGCCGCCTGCTAGTCTCGGAGGAGGACGGCAGCATCTTCCTCTTGATCGTGGGCAGGAGTAATCCCATGTGTAAAAACTGATGATATCTTGAGAATTTTATCGGAAAATAGTATGTCGACCATTTCATCGAAAAAATGATATGTCGAGAAAGATGATAGAGGTGAGGAGGAGTGGGGCGTGGTGGTGACTGGTGGTCGCACTGGGCGGAGGCATGGGGATGGACGGCGCCGGCAGCGGCCACCATGCCAGATTGTTCCAGAGACTTCCTTTTGTAATTGCTCAGCAATGAGGTTGTGGGAGATAAGGATGAACGAGGCAAGGCCTTATCTGTAAATGTGGAGAGAGGAGCGGGTATCTTTTGTAAATTTGTCATAGTTTGCTTTCTATCCGTCAGATATAGATCGGACAATCTATATTATAAGATGGCAGGCGCACCATCATCACCAACTCGGTTTTTTCTCTACTCCTACTCCTATAAAAGACTCAGTTGGTGATGATGGTGTGTCTGCCATCCGCCATTTCTGACCATTAGATCTGCATCTAACGGCTGTGATGTAAGTTGTGGACTTTTGCAACAATTCTCACTTCTCTGCTCCAGTTTACACAAAACCCCTTAGTATCTTGAAACCAACCACATTCCTCCCTTACTTCATCAAAACAGCCCAAAGAATATATTTGGAGTGAAACATAAGATTTTTTTAGTGATATGTATATCAAAAGTAAACTGTTTTCTTTCAACTTTATGAATATGTATTATTCTACTTTGGATCTGTTGCAACGGACGGGCTCATAGTTATAAAGGTTTATCTCTTGCATTCTCCGCAACCAACACCTAGTGTACTGGTCCGGGCCGGATGCTCGCAGCCCGATGACCTAAGTTTGAATTCTGTCCTAAACTTTAGCTTTTTATATTTTTAATATATACTACTTCTTTTGCTACTGTACTAACAGTGGAACCCACAGAGTACTTAGAATACAGGATTAAGGATGGATTTGTTTCTTTTTAACTTTCTGTATGAATCTGTAGCCAGCCTGCAAGTCATGTACACTGTACTGACAGTGGAACCCACAGAGTACTTAGAATACAAGATTAAGGATGTAATTAACTTTTTATAGAGGGAGAATCATACATGAAATTAACTCAAATGGATTGGACGTGACTCTATTATTCTCCAACTGCAACCGACAAATTTCCTCCCGCGGGCCAGAGTAGGTTTCTCGGTTTGCATGCGGGTCTAACGGAGGGGTTTGATGGAGGCGAGGAGGCGTGTTCAGCCGGGCGTGCAGTGGACGGCGCAGTACTATTCGATTTGACAACTACAACTAGTATATTATAAAAAACAAAGAAGAGTAGTAGAGATAGAGATAAGAATAGAGACTAGGGAGGAGCACCATCTACTGCTTCGTGGGCTACTCCTGCGCTCCATTCGGCGGCCGCAACGTCCCCTACAACCACTCCCTCCTGCGCTCCATTCGGCGGGCGCTGTTGAAATTTGGGGAGCGCACTCTCGCGACTGCTAGCAGCGACGACTTCTTCCCCGACCTCGGCAACCTCTTCCTCAACGACATGGGCGACAACCTCAACGCCAATGGTGCTGCTCCAGTTGCACCGTATGTGTTTCTGTCCTTCCTGTTCGAGATCGTGGTAGAATTTATGTTTCTGGTCTGTGCCCTAGATTCGATCTGTTCATCTACTATGCTAGTCCGCATGATTAGTTTAATCTCTGTTATAGCCGTCATGATTTATTTTGTGCTTATTCGGACTATATCTCGTAGTAACTTGCTCATATATTCAACTGGCGCAACATCCCCTACAGCCACTCCCGTTTCATGGACGGCCAGGTCGATGCCTCCAAGGAGCCCTTTGTCCACTGCTATGAGTGCCCGATGCCGTTTTGTGGCTCGCCGTTGGACATGGTGCATCACCTCACGGATGCGTGCAGCGGTCACTGCTGGCCCTTGGCGAAGAACATCAAGTACGAGACGTGCTACCCGTTCACCATGCCGGAGTCGCTGGAGGATCACCACCGCCTGCTAGTCTCGGAGGAGGACGACATCGTCTTCCTCCTGATCGTGGGCACCGGCGAGGCCCGCGCAGGCCGCCGCCCCGTCTCTGTAGTGTGCGTCAGGGGCACTGACGCTGACACTGACACGAGGCCGATGTACGGGTGCGTGCTCACTATTACTACCCCTCGGAGGTACGTGGGCGGCGACACTGGCTACGTCAAGCTGACTTGGACTCTGCCGAGCTGGGACCTTCCCGCCGATGTGGACATGGAAGACGCATGGTATTATTTGACCCCCAACAATGTGCACGGGGACTCCAAGGAGGTTCACCTAGACATCTGCATTATCAAGTTAAATGTTGATCATTAGTCTTCGCTCAATGTAATCCGCTGTCTAAGCATGTGGAGACTTCCATGCATGATCTTGCTCTATTGGAGTATCGCGCATGAATAAAAGTGTATCCATTTATGGTTTAGTCTAGAATCTTCCATGTATGAATTTTTACTACAGTACTGGTGAAAGACTTATGATGAACCATTTCTTACATATCCTCTGCCCCCTTCCAAGTCATCCTGATTTAATCCCTCCGTCTAGGTGTATAAGGGCATGGTTAATACTTAAATAGTATAGCCAACTGTTGACTATAAGAAAGTGCCATGTCATCTGTAGCCAACATCTATAACAATGGATACTCAAAAACTAATTCTTGAAGATCATTTCTTGCAAAGCACAATAAGAGTTATTTCTTCACAAGTTTTGGATGCAGGTTGAACAGTTGAACGCTTTTGTTTGCAAAAGATATTTTTTTGTCTATGTGACATGCACTAACATTTCATTAGTTAAATTTATGATCAAAATTTGACGCAGATTACAATGAGGACCAATAAACCAGGACGGAGGTAGTAGTTAGAGCATGGTTAATAGTATAGCCAGCTGCTGGCTATAAGCTAGTGCCATGTTATCTACGGCCCATCTTATAGCCAACATGTACAATAATAGATCAAAAGAATGTACTACTTTTTTATTATGTGGCCCACTTCTCATTCTCACAAAGTGCCTAGGAGCACGTGCTAGAGCTGGCTCTTCACGAAGAGCCCGCTTACCTTCTCTCTCCTCTTCTCTTTCCTCCAACTAAGCAGAAATATACTAGTTTATTTCTTATAGCCCGCTGACTCAGCTCTATTGTACTTGCTCTTATGGGATTACTAATCTAGAAGCCTAAAAGAACTGGCCCCTCGTACTCCTACTAGTAGTAGTACTCAAGTTGGAATTCCAATTGCACGGCACAACTTGTTAGGCAAAAAATTCGATACAGGGTGTAGGAAGCGGTTTGGGAATTTGCATGCCTTTCCAACCAGTGAGATACTCCGTACAAAGTACGACAGAGAAATAACCACAGAGAAGGAAGCTAAAAGTAAACAATCAAACGAGCATTTTTGCATTTGTTTTGCATTGAATCGTTTCACAAGCTTGACTAGTGCTGTTTTTCTACTTTTACAAAAACCGCATCGTAATGTTAAAACGTGCATTTGCACGTACATAAGTAATAGTAGTACTCCCTCCGTCTAGGTGTATAAGTCTTCCCTCCTTCTTGGTCACGGTGCACAACCAAAGATGACTTATTGACCTGAACGGAGGGAGTAGCACAGTCTGCAAGCATATATCGAGAGAGACGTGTAGTGCGATAGTATATAGTAAAGTTTGTGCTATATGCACGTACTTGCAAAAAGCGTACGAATACACAAGGTTTCCAAACTTTCCCTTTTACATACTTAATTAAGGACGCTAAAAAGTCCTGAACGTTCGGGATTTATCATTTGCGTCCCAAAACTAATGAGATCGCCTTACGAAACAAAAATTATACTCCTCCTAAAAGCCACGGCGCTCGCAGGAGCGCTTGCGGCGCGCCACGAGTGGCCTGGTGCGCGGCCGTTTCCCAGCGCGTCGACACAACGCCTCTTCCTCAGCCTCGCAACTCGCGAGGTGCTGATTGGCGGCTTGCCGGCGGGCGAGCGCGATCTCACCGGTGTGGTGATCTGGCGCCAACAGGTACTCCTCCTCGCTGGAAGCGTGCACCCGGTCCACGTACCGCCAAGCGTAGATGAGGCGCTTGGGCCCGACTGCACTCAGGGCGTCGGCATGGGCGTCCTCCGCCACCCTCACGGCCCTCGCACGAGCCTTCTGCCAAAGAGCCAATTGCCTGACTCTCTCGGACGCGACATAGGCCTCCCAGGCAGCTTGTTCCGCGGTGCGCTTCTCTTCCTCGGCCTTCTTCTCCGCCTCTATTTTTGCGCGCTCTGCTGGAGGCAAAGCCTCCCACAAGGCGACATCCATTTCTTTCCAAAGCTCCTCAAGGCTGGGGGGGGGGGCTCGGCGGGCGGCGCGGCGTTCTCCTTGTAGCGGGGAGCCGACGCGTCCTCCGGCGCGCGTGCTGGCGAGATTGGGAACGCCGACGCGTCCACCTCGACGCGTCGCGGCGAGGAGCGGAACGCCGACGCGTCCTCCTCGACTAGTGGAGGCGAGGAACGGAACAGCGACTCGTCGCGTCGCGGCGAGGAGCGGAACGCCGACACGTCCTCCTCGACTAGTGGCGGCGAGGAACGGAACGGCGACGCGTCGCGTAGTGGCGAGGAGCGGAACACCGACGCGTCCTCCTCGACTAGTGGCGGCGAGGAACGGAACGGCGACGCGTGACCGTCGACGCGGTGCAGCGAGGGGCTCCTAGGGCTTGGGAGGGGCGATGCCATGGTGGTCGACGTGAGAGGGAGGGGGAGGAGATAGCGATGAACGTGCACGTGAGGGGGAGGAGATAGCGGTGTCGTGGGAGGTGCAGTATTTATAGCGAGCAATGGCACACCTACGTAAGATATGGACTGAGCTGCACTGACTTAACTGCAGGTCCAGTTGCGTCACTGACATGTGGGGCAGACCCCTGTTGGGCCCATATGTCAGTGACCCAATGCACCTGCAGTTAAGTAACAGCTACGTGGGCATATTTGTTGGAGTAAATTACAGGGAGCGAAGGGGTGGAAATATTGCTGGTCACAACGGATTGGACGAGCGTGGGGGGAGGAGAGTCATGCATGCAGATTTTTTCACACGGGGTGGAGTGGTGGGACTGCTGGAGGGAGAAGGAGAGTTTGGCAGGCATATTGTTTCCACACATGGAGAGGAAAAGATTTGGAGATGAACGGGCTTCCTGCAGGTATGGGTAACGGTGCATAATAAGTCATCTTGCATGCCGGGCTAGGTATAGTCTCAAGTCATTAAAAACATACACGCCCCACACATGTTCATATTTCAAGGTGCACTAAATTATTGCATGCGATGATTAAGGCTGGCTATAATGGTGGTATCTTAGCTGGTATCATGCACACGGGAATAGCAAACATGCTGATGTGGCAAAGAATTAAAGAAGAGAGGGGGGTTGGAGTAACTAGTGTTCATGCATGCATTGGTAAACACATTTTTTTTGTGAAGAACGACAGCACTAGTTGAGTACTTTTGCAGACTTCAAAAACTATTCCACCGCCTCTAGTATCTTGCTAAGAGTAGGTGAAATTTTTGAATCGAGCCCTTTAAACTAGAAGGGAGGTAGTGGTACTCTAAGGCTGGTCATAGTGGGGAGTAACTTGGACTAGTAACATGCATATGTTACTAGTCTATGTTACTACCTCTATAGTGCATAGTATCATAGATTAGTATCATAGGTGGTCTCATTTATTGCCATGCATGACACATAGTAGCATCACATTTATTATGTTATGGTATCTACCTATGTTACTAAATCATCTCTCTCTTATACTCATTAGAATCAGTATTGTAGATATTGATATTTTTAGTATAAATTTGGTCGTGGGATTTCATTGATGCCTGCCAAAGCGTGGAGGAAGCGGAGCTTAGGGCTTGCATTGCCGGTCTCTACATAGGTATTTCTCTTCATAATCCTGTAATTTTAGAGACTGATTGCGCTTTTGTGGTAGCGTCTCTTGCATCGGGGGACTATGACAGGTCTGCTATGCGTGACCTGAAGATGAAAGCGTTGAGCATCTCGAAGTTGATCAACAATCTTCAATTGTCAAAGATTAGCCGTTCGGCCAATAAGGTGGCACACTTAATCGCTAAGTATAGCTTTGACAATAGATTAGATGGTATTCTTGTAAATAACATACCGCCCTGTGTGGTGAATATTGTATCGAATGAGTGTACTAGTGTGGCTGGTTAATTAATATAAGGTGGTGTTAAAAAAAGTATAAATTTGGTCAAACACTTTGCAAACGGTTGACGGGAGTAAAAAGGACCAGAGGGAGTATCATGCATGCGGAGTAGGCAAAAAAAATTGCTTGTCTAAAAAAAGGCAAAAAAATTTGCTCATTTATAGCCGGTCGAAGTCTCAAAGGGCGCGACCGCGCGAGGGAGGCGAAGGTCGTGGGAGGCGCGACGTTTGACGAAATTAAGTGAAGTTACATCCACGCGCCAGCATGGCGTGCGAACAGGCAGAAGCTATACCGTCAGGCCTACGATATGGGTCTAGTAGACATGACATCTAGTGGGTCCCGCATAGTTCTCGAGAACTCTTTGGGGGCTTGCAGCCATTTATCCACTGGGCAAGCCAACAACCCCACGCCGTTCGCACGCCCTACTCGTCCCCGTCTTCTACCTTACAACAGTTCGCTCCCAGTCGTCCCGTCCTTTCACATTAGTTCGGTCCCAGTTTTTGTTTGCGGGGTACAACAGTTCAACTTCTCCTAACCCTCCTCCAAAATCCATGGCCTCCCAAATCTCCATGGTTGCCGCTGAGTACCAGGTTAGAGCCATCATCGGCGATCAGTTCATCATCATCTACACACGTGGATCCGAGACGGTGAAAGCATGGCTTGCTCGCTTCCTACGCATGTTCAACAGTTCAATGGATGAGTGGGTCGCTGGGCTAGATGTTGAGTACACCACAGTCCTGGGACGAGAGAAGGATCTAAAGGACGAAGAGAGGAAGAAGCCCGCCGTGATCCAGGTTTGCGTACATAACGTTTGCTTGGTCTACCACATATGCCATGCCGACGTTGAGTGCCAGGATTTTAAGAACTTCCTCAAGGACAAAAGAGTGAAATTCGTTACTGTAGGCTTTAAGAACGACAGGGATGTCCTGCGTCGGATAGGTCTCGTTGTAGGCCAGCCCTTCGATCTCCAGAAGGCAAGCCTGGTGTCCTCCTCTCAACCTTCAATGCTGACCCTGGCAGCAGCCATGATTGATCCTTCGTACGCTAAACTGAAGAAACCTCATCACGAGTTTCATCATGCATGGGAGTCGAAGACATTAGATGAAGATCACATCCTGTACGCAGCAATGGATGCCTACCTTTGTTTAAATATCTACAAGGGTTGGATGAAGAAGCAGAGCCCAGTGTCCGGTTCAAGCAAAGAAGCGTTGGCGAAGAGGAAGAGGGACGAGGACAAAGTCGAGGACGTGGACTCGGACTCCGAGTAGGTGGCAGTGCCGTCGCTCATGCTGGTTCTACTGCAGTGTCAAGCGGACTAGTTGCTTAGTTTATTTTCAAGGGTGTGTTGTGCTGAGGCCCCAGCAGAACTATGTTTATGTTCTTTCTCGTTATTTGAACTCTTTAGTACGTACAGTAGTATTAGTACTATGTCTTACTACTGTTCTTCTTGCAGTTGGTACTACTGCTCGTATCTTCGTGTTCCTACTGTACTTAATATGTTCGTACTAGTAGTATAATTTGGGTCAGTCGATTTGTGAAAGAAGTTCGACGGAGCGAAGGAAGAAGACGACAGAAGAGGTGGAAGAAGCCCTTCTAGCCATCCATGTTGCATCAAACGGCTCACATGAGTCGACTGACCCAAATTGCTCCTTCAGATTGCAGGATTCATGTGGCATTCAAGGTCTCGAAGGTAGATTCCGCGTCTGCACCCGGTTTGCGGGCTCGACGCGTGCGCGACCGGCTTCCGCCGCGACAGCCACCATGCGCGCCTCCTCCGCGCGGGCGGAGACGACAATGACACGCTAGTTCCTCCTCGCCGGCGTGCTGGAGCACGCGCTTGTCCTCCTCTTCGTACGCTGCGTGCATAGACGCGGCTCCACCAGCTGCTCGCGTGCTTGGCAGCACGGCGGCATCACGAGGAGGGACTGCAGACGACGTGAGCGGGCGAGCCTTCGGCTTCATGGCACAGGGATGGCGGCGACACGGCGGTGATGGGCGAGAAATTGTTGGCCGGAGCAGGCGGGCGCCGGCATGTGCAACGGCGACGGCATATTGATGAGTGCGCGTGTGGGAGCTTACTTTAGTTTTATATATAAGGTTGGTCAAACTTAAAAGAAAACCGTACTAGTACACGTAAACATTAGACTTAGGCAGCGCTTTTATTAGTTAGTACCACAGCCACGATACGGAATCCTGTGCAAGCGCGTGAACCGCGGCCGCACAGTCGATCGAACGGTGCGTCACCGTGTCGCGCTCGAAGGACATCCACCGAACCTTTTTGTGTGTGTGAAAACAATCCTCGAATATTACTCAACTTTTTTTTCCTGTGAAAGTTCTTGACGCTGCAATATTTCCATATATTTGAATTTAGCTCCAGTTCGTGTTTATTTGGATTTGGACGTTTTTAGGTGCGCCCTAGTTTTTTTTAATACTGATTTTGTGTGTGACTGAGAGAGAACGTGTGTATGTGTCCATATGTGTGTTGTGGCAGAAGGGCAATGTGGAGACGGTGTGCGTGTGATACAGACATAGAGAGGTGTGAATGTGCAAATGATCATGCATGAGTGAGACATAGACAGATGCCGATACGTTGTGTATACATGAGAGAACGGCCTTCTAGTTTACTTTGTGTGTGTGTGTGTGTATGTGAGTTTGAGCATGTTGTGAAGTACTATATACCTTGTATACATCTTGGGATTCGACAATGATTGTAACTATTGAACTGTATAGACCATTACATTCGAAGTCAATAGCCTAATATATTTATTTCACAATTTCAACAAATGATTAGTTCACTACAAACTAAGAAAACAAATGTGTACTCCCTCCGTTTTTATTTAAGTCCGCGTATTAGCATTGCTCAAAGTCAAGTTTTGTAAACTCTCAGAAAGCTTATAACAAAAAATATTAACATATACAATAACAAATAAATACCATTAGATTCATTATTGAATGTACTTTCACATCATACATATTTGTTATGGTAAATGTTTATATTTTTCTATAAACTTGGTCAAACTTTAGGAAGTTTGACTTCGGTCAAACCTAATATGTAGAGTTTACTACTACTACTACTACTCGCTAGTTGCTTAGCCGAATCACTCAACACGCCACACGGGGAGCCAGTGTCACAAAATTTTGAGGTCGGCGGGAAAATCTCCCGTGACCCTGATTCGAGCAGTGGGAAGTTACCATCATAACAGGCCTACGGATGACGCTTGGTAGGGGGACTGTTTTCGTAACTTCAGGTTCACCCTACCCAGCCAACCCCACCCCGGCACCCAGAGTAGTACACCTGAATACTCTCCATTTTCTATCCCCACCGCAAAATAGACTTCTCCACGGCACCGCAGCCTTCGTGCTCCTCCCCTTTACATCGGCGCACTTGTCCACCGCAGCGCATCTACCTCATCGACGACCTCGTACGCCGCACTGGAGCCGGTCCACCTTCGTCGTCGTACACGGAGCCTCTTCCCCGGCATCGTCTTCCACGGTCTCGGATCTGCTTCCCAGAAGCCGACGCCAAGCGCAGAAGTACCACCGTCGTGGACAATGAACTGACTCCCGTTGCCGACCATGACTCACAGAGGCCGCCGCGACCATCGTTCTCCTCCTCGATTGGTAATGTGTGTATCGAATCACTTAGCAGTACATGTGCAGTTCCAATTTTGTTCATACCTACCCTTCAAATTTCCTGGGTGCTATTGTTCCCGTAAAAGTAATTGGTTATAGCCTCCATTGTCCAATAGAATATCAGCTTGTAATTGTGCGTCGCTCCTGTATCGCGCTGTGCTTGGGTAGGTTTTTCATCTGCAACCAGTAGTGCGGCAAATGATGGAAATGTTTTTAGAACTAGCAAGATGCCCATGCGTTGCACGCATCAAGATGCATTTGTATGAGTAGTTTATCTTGTGGGAGAAAAGGATGAATGAGGGAAGGCCTTATTTGCAAATCTGGAGAGGGGTATGGGTATCTTTTTGCAAAATTCCCATTTGTTTCCTTCCTATCTGTCAGATATAAATCGGACGGCCTATATTGCAAGAAAAAAAGTATAGAGAAAAAAAAGTAGACAATAAAGGAAGTAGAGATAAATATTAAATATTAAATAAATATAACAGTAGAGAAGAGAGTAGAGATAGCAGAGACGTCGGGAAAGGATCGCGCACGCGCGGGAAAAAGCGGCCGGGCGTGCGCTAGTTTTGGCACGCGGCGTCCGGCGCGCTTTATAAAATCTAACGCCCTCCCACCGCTCTGTGCCTTGCCACCGCTCTCTCCCCGCTCTGTGCCTCGCCACCGCTCTCTCCCCGCTCTTTTTCGCCTCGCCGCCGCCGCGCCACCATGCCGCCGCGTCGCCGGGAAACTTGGGGATACCGCGGCGTCCGCGCGCGCCCCTCCGGCGGCTTCTCCGCCGAGATCCGGTTCCGTGGGATGTGCCTCGGCCTCGGCAATTTAGACACCGCCAACGAGGCCGCCCGCGCGTACGACGCAGCGGTGTGGCGCCTCCGGCGGCCTCATAGAACATTGAACTTCCCCAACGTGCCGACGCGGGAGCGGGCGCAGGAGCTCGCGCCTCTGCCGCGGCTTAGCACCGACGAGGATCGTCGCGACAACCGGAGGCGGGAGCACCGTCTCGGCATCGCCGAGATGGACGAGGAAGCCATGGCGCTGTGGTGCCAACACTTCCCGCAGGACATCATCAAAGAGTGCGAGTTCTACGCGCAAAGGAGGGCGGAGAGGGATAAGAGGAGGGCGGAGCGAGCCGCCTATCGCGAGGACAAGCGTAGGGGAAAAGCGGACGGCCAGTTCAACATGAGTCTAGGAGCAGCGTCGCCCTGGGAATCCGAGGATGATCGGTATCTTCACGCCTACAGTCAGACGTCGGAGGAGGACATCATCGAGGAGGAGTCGGACGACGAGGAGTAGTTGAATTATCTTTTTTTATCTATCTATGCTGAGAACTATCCTCTGCTCTCTATTATCTACTTCTCGATCTCAGCACTGTAAACGCTTTTTTAAAGCACCGCGCGTTGCGATTCTGTTGGAGATGCTCTAACATGGCAGACGAGTGCTTTAATGTTGCCCACAAGATGCGCGAGTATTACTAGTAGTATATTTTTCTTGCCATCTTGAGATTTTAAAACCACGAGTGCGAACATGCAGAGGAGCAATGAAGACCAAACACGAGATATTCGGGACATCTTCAAGGAGTGTGGCAAGTTAAAGAGGAGCTGCACCGAACCTGTAAAACGAGCTTTGGTAAGTAACATCCTTTCAATTACTTTCGTGTAGCCTCGTGTTCTTCGATGTGTACATGTTGTAGTTTCTGTTTCTCTTAAGCGTGGTGTTCTTCGATGTGTAATAAGAAGAGTCTTAATCGTCCTAATGCTTTCATTTTTAGCTTGATGTAGGAAGTGGGTGTTCTCACCTTGTAGCCTGTTTTTATTTTTTTCCTTTTGAATTCACTTCTCCGAGTTCTGTTTATCTGGCTTCTACTAAATGGATCTAGGTTTCTCTGAGTATTGATCTAAAAAAGAAGTAACTTCATGTCAGGATGCAGTTCCCGCGAGGAGGGAAGTATGGTCAACCTCGAGATCATGTTTCCAAAATGAGGCTGGATTACACACAAGGTGCCAGTTCCCTAATGATGCTGGATTAGACACAAGGTGCAAATTCCCAGCTGATGCTGGATTACACACAAGCCAGGTGGAGTCGTCAGTTGTTCGTGTCCTCGTGGCATTAGTAAAGGCTGAAAGAAAGCATGCAGCAGCCCTTGCGAATGTAGCTGAGTTCCTGAAGAAGCGAAAAGAGCAATCAGATGCTCTCTTCACCCAAGCCAAAGAAGAGATGGAAGAAGCCAGAAATAAGCTAGCAGAGGCACAGCAGGCTAGGCGTCTCCTGCTATCTAAAACTGTTGTCAATACAAAATTTCCTTCATAATACCTAGGTTCAAATGTTTATCCAGTCAGCATGCCTGTTGTGATGTCCGTGCATCTACTGATGTGGCACAAAATGTTTTTTTCGGGTCATGTAATAACAACAATTACTTTCCAAACAATAACAGACAAAGCATTGGACATGGTATAGTTCACGCGCAAGCCCGACATTCCAAGTTCAACTTCCACATCAAACTCATGTTCACAGATATCTGCACATTCATACATAATGTCCACAACCATGATTCACTTCAAAGCCAAAAAAATGTGAGGAGAGTTATAAATAAAGAAAATCCTCTACTAGTTCCTGCTACCAGTGCGAGCACAACAAGTCAAGACCATGCGTAAATTAATCATATTTTAGTCATTTTTTTGTGTTCTAAAATGCCCGCCGGCTCGCGGAAGGACGTGTTGCCGGCACACGCACGGATTCAATGAAGGCAGGCGGGGCAGTCTTAAGCTAATTGCACGCGGCGAGGAGGCGTGCTCAGCCGGGCCTGCAGCGAGTGCGGCTCTCTTGGCCGACGCGCCGGTTCAATGCCTGCTCTATGAGAGGTCGCGTCCGTGTCAGAGCAATCACTCCCTCCAGTCCTTTTTTGTTTGGGTATAACAAAATCTTGTTTTCCATTCACATTTTACAAGTAAAATTCGTGGACAAACTTTGACCCAAAGTACGATGGGGACTAGTAAACCAGAATGGAGGTAGTAGGTTTTTTTTAATCAAAGAAGGGTTTCCCCTTCCGATTTTCATTACTGAAAACCAACATCTAAATCTAAACCATAGTATTTGCCCTAGAACTACCAGGTTCAACATCTCGCAACATAAACCCATACAACCTCCATCGCAAAAAAAAAAACCATACAACCATACGCCAAGGAGGTACGTAGTACTATGAATTCCATTTTCGCTCCATACCAATCGTTCTAAAAACTACTTACTACTTATATCGCGCCATTGAAAATCGGAACTCTTAACCCCGCTAAAAAATCAATATTTTAAATGTGGCTACTCGATCTGTGGCAACTGGCGAGCCACCGCGCTCCAAGTCGTTCACCTGTGGTCCCGACCATCAACTCCTACGGATCAAATTATCACGCGAGCTGACTATTCCTACAAAGGTGCTCCACCACGTACCCGGTACCCACGAATGCAGCAATCGTGCACCTAGGGTCTTAGGGTTTATTTGTTAACGTCGCCTTTACGTAACACTCATGTGTGCAAGACAGCGAGAGGCCGACTGCGTGCGTGCGCCTCTTCTCTTCGTATATGTACTCCACCGTTTGTCTGGTGTCCAAAAAATTATAATAACTACTAGCAATGTGCCAATGCGTTGCCACACGATCAAAGTAGATTAATACATATTCACCAATTTGATAGAAAAAAAAGTCTAGTTTTGAAATACGTATATCACTAAAAATATGTTATGTTTCACTCAAAATATATTCCTTTGACGGTTTTGATGAGATAAGGGAGGAATGTTGTTGGTTTCAAGATTCGAGAAGTGGTATATGTCTAATTTCTACTCTTACTAGCAAGATGCCCGTGCGTTGCACGGAACATCAAGATCTTGTGGGAGAAAAGGATGAACGAGGGAAGGCCTTATCTGCAAATGTGGTGAAGAGTGCGGGTAAATTGCCATATTTTCCTTCCTATCCGTCAGATATAAATCGGACGACCTACATTGCAGGATGGCAGGTCCACCATCATCACCAACTCTATTTTTTATCCCTACTCTTATGAAAAGCATTGTCGGTGATGATCGTGTGCCTGCCATCCTGCAATATAGGCCGTCCGATCTATATCTGACGGATTGGAAGGAAACTATGGCAATTTTGCAAAAAGATACCCACACCCCTCTCCACATTTGCAAATAAGGCCTTCCCTCGTTCATCCTTTTCCCCCACAAGATAAACTACTCATACAAATGCATCTTGATGTTTCGTGCAACGCATGGGCATCTTGCTAGTTGTTGCAAAAAGCCCATGTGTGTGTGAGAGAGAGGGAGAGTGGAGGAGGACGGAGTGCATGTGTGACAAAGACACAAGGAGTGTGTGTGCGATAGGTATCAGCTTAAAATGAGGCGATAGTGTGTGTGTGCATGATCGAGAGGGCGTGTCTCAAGAAGGGAAGAAAAATCTACATAGATACAAGGAGCGGGAGAGAGACATGTATGCGATGGTGGAAGCACGAGTGTGCGGGTGTATAAACCTATCTAGAGGCTAGCTAGTCGATAAATGTTTGTGAGAGAAATACGAGTCGGGGTGCGAAAGCGAGAGTTTTGTGTGTGTGAGAGAGAGACGGTAGTCGGGAAGGGGAGTGGAAGCAGGAGTTATGTGTGTGTGTCTGTGAGAGAGAGAGAGGAGACGATAGTCGGGGTTGTATGATCGGTAAACAAATGAATAATGTCAGTCTGGGATGGAGACGAAAAGGAGACCGCAACAAATGTTGTGTCTATAGGTGAGAGAGAGAGTAATTTTAGTGGTATGAGTCATATGTAGAGACATATAGTGTCGGGTGGTTGGTGCGACATATGCCAAGGGATGGCTTATCATTGTGGGAGCCAATAAAACGTCGCCGGTGCCCGGAAACGGGATGAGGCGAAGACATGCACGGCGGCGAATCTTACCCAGGTTCGGGGCTCTCCGAGGAGATAACACCCCTAGTCCTGCTCTGCGGGGTCTCCGCATGATCACTAGATCGATAAAGGGTAGCTACAATCGCTCCTAGAGCTGCTGAGATCAAGGGAGAAGAAGAACAAGGCTAGCTCTTGCTTCTCTCTATCTATGGTGTGTGTCCTGTGCGTCGGTGTTAACCTAGAAGCCAACCCTTTGCATGGGTGCTCCGGGGGGTTTATATAGGCCTACCCCCTGGGGGTACAATGGTAATCCGACTGGGAACTGGTCCCAGCCGTCAGTGTCTACGCTCGCCGGCTTCTCCGCCGGCTGCTGGGTCCCGCTGGCTGGTGGGTCCCGCCGGCTGCCGGCTACTTGGTCGACAGGCCGGTCCCACCGCCTAGGGTTTTGTCGGCGGCTGCTTACTGTAGCCGCGCCTCTGATGATGAGGGCTTTGTCGAGGTGAGCGTGGCTACAGGGGGCCGCCTCGGGGGCTATCACTGTAGCCTCACCTCGTCTTGTCTCCTTAATGGGGCTCCTGCTTCGAGGAAGGGAGTAGCCGGCTTCTGGAGGCCGGCTATACTCTTGGCCGACTAGGAAAAGCCGGGCCGCCTTCACGCCTCTCTCTGGCTGAAGGGGCCCGCAGTCCTTGGGCCGTACAGGAGTGGGTCGTGGATGACGTCGAGGCTAGCGTGGCTACAGTGCCGAGCCGCAAGGGAGACGTCCCTCCCGTACGGCCTCCTGTAGCCATGCCCGCCTCGGGCTTCGGGGGTCATGGGCCGCACTGTGGCCACACCCCGTCACGTCGCCGTTATGGAGGGGTGGTTGTGATCTTGGCCGGCTCCTAGGAGTCGGCGTCCTTCTTGGTCGGCTTCTTGGAGTCGGCCACCCCGTAGTCGTCCTGGGGAGGAGTCGGTGAGGCTGGGTCACCTTCCGGGAGTCGGTTTTAGTGGTAGCCGGCCAGGGAAGGCGGCCCCACTGCTTGGAGTGCTTGAAGGCCTAAAGGCCCGATAATTTTTTCTGAAGAGCCAGGGGTAGTCGGAATGGCTACCCGTGGCCATTTACTCCGACAGTAGTCCCCGAAGCTGATTGGGCTTCGAGGTGGAGTGGGGTTCGAGAAGCTCGAACAGCTTCCTATCGTGACAAGCCGGCAGCTGGGAGCCGGCCTTGGTCAGGCGCGCCGCCTTAGTCGAATTCTTCTGGAGTCGGGGGGCGGGAACCCGCAGGCACGTGCGCCGGGCCGCGGGCCGGCCTCGGGCCGTAGGCGTGCCACGTGGCCGGAAATCCTGCCAGCCCACGCGCGTGACGGGACGTCGCCGCAGGGAGGGGGCCCGCCACGTCCGCGCCCCGGCCCAGGCGCGGATCCTTTGTATCCTGAAACCGCCCGCACGTTCCGTGCGGCAGTTTCGGCTCGCACTTATGTGTAATAAACGCGAGACGTGGGGGGAGTGGGCGCAGTTAATCCCATGTCTCCCCCCACGTCCGGCCTCTTCGGCCGCGTGAGGCTATAAGTAGGGGGAGGTGGAGGGCGGCAGGCCCTCGCACGCTCCTCCTACTTCCACCGTCTTCTTTCCTTGCTCGTTCTCGCGACAGCGCCTCGCCGCCGCGCTCTTCCTCCGCACGCTCCTCCGCCGCCGTGCTAGTTTCCGCTATGCCTCCCCACGTAGAGCAGCTTGGCGGGGATTGGGACGGCTCCATCGTCCATGACGACCACATCGACTTCCTCCGCGACACCCGGCGTCTGCCCAGCGCGAAAAAGTGGAGGTCCGCCTCGCGCCGGAGAAGGAAGTCAGGCCGGCGCCGCGGGAGGGCGAGCGGGTGGTCTTCCGCTCGCACTTCCTGCGCGGCTTCGGCCTGCCAGTGAGCGCCTTCTTCCGCTCCTGGCTGGAATTCTATTAGCTCCAGCCGCACCACCTCACCCCCAACGCGGTGGTGCTGCTGTCGGCCTTCGTCACCCTGTGCGAGGGCTATCTTGGCGTCCTCCCCACCCTCAAGCTCTGGGGGGAGTTCTTCCAGTCGAAGCTGGGCACGCGCGTGCGGGGCGTGCCGGCTCAGACCGGCGCCTTCATCGCGTCGCGGAGATCAGGCGCCGACAACCCCTTCCCCATCATCACGCTGATCCAATCGGTGAAGAAGTGGCAGAAGTCATACTTCTATGTGCGGAGCATCGCTCCCCGGGGCGACTACCTCAACTTGCCGGCCTACGTAGCCGGCCCACCGGCGGGCAGGCTGCCCCAGTGGTCCTTCCGGGCCGTGACGCTGTCGCAGGGAGGAAACGCCGCCATCGCCCGCCTACGGGTGATGGTCCAGTCGGAGGGCCTGACGGGGCCCGACCTCCTGGCCGCGTTTGTCATGCGCCGGGTCCTTCCGCTCCAGAGCCGGCCTCATCTGATCTGTCAGATGAGCGGCCAGCTCGATCCGAGCCGAATGTGCACCAAGGAGATGCCGCAGCACGACGCCGCCGACATGGTGAATTACCTCGCCAACTGCCAACTTTCCGAAGACTGGCAATTCGGCAAGGAGCCATATAGCCGTGCCAATCCTCCGCCTACGGTACGCTCCCCTCGTCTCTTTTTCTCTCTCTCTCTCTCTCTTAGCTTTGTCGCCGAGTTCCTCTGGGCCGACTTTAACTCCGTCGGCTTGCTCTTTTGACAGAGTCCTCTGCTTCGGCCGGCCGGCGGGACAGACGTGGAGCGCCGCTTCGTCCCCGACCGGACCGAACACGACCAGGAGGACCCCGACCTAGGGGCGGTCCATATGGAGGATGCCGTCGAGCCGGCCGGCGGCCAAGCTGGCGGCAAAGCAGGCGGCTCCGGGTTCACCGCTACCTTCGACGACTGGCCGAACGAGGACGAAACCGTAGCCGCCCCGCACCGCCAGCCGGCATCCGGACGCGGCGCGGGCTCCTCCGGCGCGCAGCCTGCTCGGGGTAGAGGCCAGAAACGTCGCGCCGCCCAGGGCATGTTCGGCAGCCGGACGAAGAAGCCCAGGGGTGGGGCGGCAGCCACCAGGCGGGAAGAGGCGGCCGCGAAGGCGGCTCGCTTCCGTAAAGTGGTGAAGCAGCCGTAGACTGTGTTGGCGTAAGTTCTCTCTTTCTATGTACTCTCCTTCTTTCTTTTCTTGGGTGGTTCTTGAACCTTCGTCTTCTTTTTCAACGGTCAGAGCCCCGCTGTCACTTGAGCGGGCGGCTGCCGGCTCCGTCGTCGAGTCGCCAGCGGGCTCTGGGAGCACCACCCGCCGCGTAGATCCCCGCGCCGCCCTCCTGGAGGCGACGGAAAGGAACGCGCGGGAGGTGCGGGAGGAGCAGGAAGCGTGGGAGGCGGAGGCACGGAGGGCAGCCGCCGCCCAGGCAGCTCGAGAGGAGGAGGCGGCGAAGGCGCTCACCGAGGCCGCAGCCAAGGCCCAGGCAGAGGCCGAGGCCGAGGCGGCGGTAGGGGAGGCTTTGATGGTCACTCCCCTGCGCACCATGGCGCCAGGAGACGTGGATCCCTCGGCAGGGGGAGCCAGCGGTTCCCAGCCGGGGCTGGGAGGAAGCGGCGACGACGTCATCATCTTGGGGGAGGCGCCGGGGCCGACTCCTCCGACTAGGGCGGCCCAAGTCGGCCAGCCTGAGCCTGCGCCCGCACAGTCGGCGGAGGGCGAGCCGGCCGCGGGAGCTGAGGTGGCGGTCCGGGTTCCGCCAAGCCGGCGTGCAGGGAAGGCCGCGTTGGAGCCGCAGAAGGCTGCGTCGGAGCCACAGCCGGCCGTGGGCTCCAGCTCGTCGGCCCGAGATGCGGAGGCGGCCAGCGCTACCTCGGGGTGGACGCCGGGCGGAGGGACAACCGTGGTGAACGTCGCTGCACAAGACGTCCGGACCCGGCTCCAAAGCCATGTCGCGGCGCTGAGGCAGTTCACCGACGAATTCCTCGCAACGCGGGCAGCCATCCGGTTTAGCATTCCTATCTTGTTCTTTCTTGATCTTGATTTCTCTTCTTGATCTTGATTTCTCTCGTGGGGGTGCGTCAGCGCACCCACTGGGTGTAGTCCCCGAGTTCCGAGTCGGCTGCTGAGCAGGCGGCTTGGAACTTCTTGGAGATTTTGTCTTTGCTGCTTTTGTTCTCACTTCGGTCTTCTGTCCGTCTTGCAGGACTACCACAACCTCCGAGCGGCCGCCTTCAACTCCCAGGCTCGGGAGCTGACTCAGAAGACCGCCGATCTTACTGAGAGCCGAGGTATGTGACTTGATCTTTATCTCATGTGGGGGCACGTCAGCGCACCCACTGGGTGTAGTCCCCGAGACTCGGGCCGACTGCTGAGCAGTCGGCTCGGATCTTCCTTGATGATTTCTCATTGTTCTTCTTCTTCTTCTATCTCTACAGCGGCCAACGCTAGTCTGAGGGCACAGCTGGGGGAGTCCCAGACTGCTCTTCGTGCCAAGGACGCGGAGCTCGCCGCCTTGGTGCAGGAGCGCGATCGCCTGGTCAAGAAGCTGGCCGACCAGGAGGAAGGCCACAAGGCGGCGCTGAAGGCTGCGCAGGATCGCGAAGCCACCCTCCAGGCCGAGTTCGAGACGGAGGCGGCCGGCTGGGCAGAGGCCAGGCAGACTCTGGTCTCCGGCTATGGCCAGATCGAGGATCTGGTTGACGGTAAGTCGTCTACCCCTTCGTCCTTTCTTGCCATCTGCAACTTTTGACTTGTTTTTTCTGATTTTGGTGTTCTTCTTTTCTTTTCTTCTTCGTGCAGAGTACTTCCCCGGCTACTCAACTGCCGCCAACCAGGCCATCGAAGCCCGTCGCCAGGCGAAGAGGCAAGCCGGCTTCGAGATCTCGCCAACCGCCGGCCGTTCGCTGGAGGAACAGCTCCTGGCGATCCAGACTCGCATCCAGCCGGCTCACAGGCTGCTCCGCCGGCTTCAGCGCGCGGGGTCGCAGGTCTTGGCCGCCCTCTGGCCCGGCCAAGTGGTCCCTCGCACCCCCAGTCGGACCGCCGACTGGCTGGAGGTAGCAGTCGGCCGCTTCGAGGCTTGGAAGGCGTCAGCGGCTCGCTCCGGCGCCAGGCGGGAACTGGAGTTCGTCAAGGCCTGGTATCCCGGCCTGAACCTGGACCAGCTGGCTACCTGGCAGCAGCAAGCCGACACGGAGCTGGAGCCGGCGCGGCCAGCCATCATTCGGCGGGCTTCAGCGATCGCCGACTACACCGACACCAACGTCTTCGCCCCCGAGGTGGACGACCATGGAGTCGCCCAGCCGGAAGATTGGTTCGGGCTGGACCCGGCGTACGGCGAGGACTCGGCGGAGGAGATCGACTCCAGCGACGAGGGCGAAGAGGAGGAGGAGGAAGGTGAAGACGCCGAGTCGGCTGGCGGAGTAGCCGGCCAGCCTGACCGCGCCTCCAGCACTACGTCGCGTGCGAGTGCGTCTCCTGCTGCGGGAGGTGGTCAAGCCGGGACCAGCTAGGCGGCCACTCCTTCAGCTGGCGAGGCCGCCTTCACCGACCAGCTCGGCCTTCCTGTCGCGCCTTAGTCTTCTTTCTTTTGTTTTCCTGTCTTGTTACTTTTGAACAATGTTTGGTTAAGTCTGCACAATTCCACCCACTGGGTGTATTCAAACTCAAGTCTGTTGCCGGCCTGTGGGCGGCTTTATGTATATAAGTTTATGCAATCGGTCTTTCCTTGTACTTTCGCTTTTTGTCCTTCTGCTTTTTTCCTTTGCCGCCCTCCCTTGGTTGCCGCCTCCCCAGTCAAACAGTTGCTCTGCAATCTGTAGCCGGGGAGTGCCTGGCCGATTGGGGAGGGGGAAGTACTTTTAGCTCTGCCGGACTTAAGCTAAGTTTTTTAGGAAGCCGGCCAGCCGGCTGTTTTGACAGCCGGCAGGCATATTTGGAGGCCGTCTCTTTGCTATATAGGTTAGTTGTTCCTTAGCCGTTTTTCGTGTGGGCGTCCTTTCTGTCTTCTCTCTTGCTAGTCGGACAGTCAGTTCTTTGAGCTGCGACTTTCAACAAGAGAGGACTTGGGAGCCGGCGCACTACTTTGCTGACTTCGGGAAGAACTTTGAATATAGCTCAAGGCGGCCAGTCCCCGGGCCGACAAGTCGGACCCGGTGCCGGACAAGAATTAGAAATGTAATAATACATTCAAGGATATGACACTCGTCATTCATAGATAAATAAAAAGGCAGTCCCCGAGTACTGTTCGGGGGGCCTGTTGGTTTGTACTTAATACAAAAAAGGGGGTAGCGTGATACATACTGTTTTTCAGGTCGCTCCGACTCCTTGCCGGAGTCGTCTCTCTTGCGTGCTCTTGGCTTTTGCGCGTCGATGAAGTAGTAGGAGTCGTTGCCGAGTGCCTTGCTGACGACGAAGGGGCCTTCCCAAGGGGCCGAGAGCTTGTGCTGGCCGGCTGTTCGCTGGATCAGCCGGAGCACAAGGTCGCCCTCTTGGAAGGATCTTGGCTTGACCTTGCGGTTGTAGTAGCAGCGCAGGCCTTGCTGGTAGATGGCGGACCGGCTGAGGGCTAATAGCCGGCCTTCTTCCAGTAGGTCGACACTGTCTTCTCTTGCTTCTTTGGCTTCCTCCTCCGTGTACATGGTGATCCGAGGCGAGTCGAACTCGATGTCTGTTGGGATGACAGCCTCGGCACCGTACACAAGGAATAATGGAGTGAAGCCGGTTGACTTGTTGGGTGTAGTGCGCAGACTCCAGAGGACAGCCGGCAGCTCTTCGAGCCAGCAGCCAGCCGGTCGCTCCAGTGGTACAACCAGTCGGGGCTTGATGCCGGAGAGGATAAGTCCATTTGCTCGCTCGACCTGGCCGTTTGACTGCGGGTGGGCAACAGAGGCTAAGTCCAGTCGGATGCCCTGCGTCGCGCAGAAACGTGCCAGTGCGCCTTTGGCGAAGTTCGTGCCGTTGTCGGTGATGATGCTGTGCGGCACGCCGTACCAAGTAGTGATGTCGGTGATGAATGTCACGGCAGTCGGCCCGTTCAGCTTCTTAATTGGCTTGGCTTCGATCCACTTTGTGAACTTGTCCACCGCAACGAGTAGATGTGTCATGCCACCGCGGGCTGTCTTGAAAGGGCCCACCATGTCCAGTCCCCAGACGGCAAAAGGCCAAGTGAGGGGAATGGTTTTGAGGGCAGAAGCCGGCGGGTGTTGTTTGGAACTGAAGACTTGACATCCTCGGCAGCTCTTGACTATTTCTTTAGCATCCTCCAAGGCAGTCGGCCAGAAGAAACCGTGGCGGAAAGCTTTGGCCACGAGGGATCTTGAGGCGGCATGATGGCCGCATTCGCCTTGGTGGATGTCTTTGAGGATTGCCACTCCTTTTTCTGGCTCGACGCAGCGCTGGAAGACTCCAGTGACGCTGCGCTTCACAAGCTCCCTGTTGATTATTGTGTATGCTGCGGCTCGTCGTTGCACTAGTCTTGCTGCGATCTCATCAGCCGGCAGCTCTCTGCTGACTAGGAACTTGAGGATGGGCTGGGCCCATGAGGGAGCTGTGACTTCTTTTGCTGTTAATGTGGCCACCATGACTCGGGTGGGTGGGTTGGGTGTTGCATTGGAGTCGACCACCGCTTCTTGTGTCGTTGCAGTCCCCGGGCCGACTGCTGCAGTCCCCGGGCCGGGTTCTGAAATCCCTGGGCCGGGTGCGACTACGTCAATCCCTGGGGCAGTCGTCGAAGTCCCTGTGCCGCCTGTGGAGTTTCTTGAGCCGGATCCGGCTGTTTCTGCCGCAGGCGGTACGAAGATAGAATCCGACTCTGGAGACGGCTTGATGGACGGCTTGAGGAGGCGCTGGAGGGAGACGCTAGTCGGTATGGCTTGTCGGGTGGAGCCGATCCGTGCTAGGGCATCTGCTTGGTCGTTGTCGGCCCTTGGCACGTGAAGGAACTCGCACCCTTCAAAGTATCCGCTCATCTGCTGGACGAGGAAACGGTAGCTCGCCATGTTCGCGTCCTTGGCGTCCCAGTCGCCAGATGATTGCTGGACCACCAAGTCTGAGTCGCCGTAGCACAGGATCCGGCGTATGCCGAGCTCTTTGGCTAGCCGGAGCCCATGTACGAGCGCCTCATACTCGGCCACGTTGTTGGAGGCGGCAAAGTGGATCTGCAGCGTGTACTTGAGCTTGTCGCCTTTGGGAGAGGTGAGGACGATGCCGGCTCCCAAGCCGGTGCGCATCTTGGACCCGTCAAAGTGCATCCGCCAATGGGTAGAGTCAGGAGCCGGCGGTAAGTACTGGGTCTTGGCCCAGTCGACGAGGAAGTCGGCCAATGCTTGCGACTTGATGGCGGTGCGGGGTTGATAGAAAATCGTGTAGGGCGCCAAGGCAATGGCCCATTTGGCCACCCGGCCGGATGCATCCCGGCTGCCTATGATCTCGGTGAGCGGGGCAGTGCACACGACCGTGATGGGGTGCTCTTGGAAGTAGGGCTTCAATTTCTTGGCAGCGAAGTACACCCCATAGCACATCTTCTGGTAGTGCGGGTAGTTTTGCTTTGAGCTAGACAGTACTTCGCTGAGATAGTAGACCGGCCTCTGGACCAGCTGGGCTCGGCCTTCCTCTGGGCGTTGGACCACAACAACAGTGCTGACGACTCGGCTTGTCGCGGCGATGTAGAGGAGCATGGGCTCCTTCTCAGTCGGCGCAGCCAGGACAGGCGGAGTGGTCAACATTTTCTTCAACTCATGGAAGGCTTGGTCGGCTTGATCATTCCACTCAAAGTGAGTGGACTTCTTCATGAGTCGGTACAGGGGGAGAGCCTTCTCTCCTAGTCGGCTGATAAAACGGTTCAGGGAGGCTAAGCAGCCAGTGAACTTCTGCACGTCTCGCAGCTTGGTGGGAGTCTCCATCCTCTCGATGGCCTTGATCTTGACAGGGTTGCACTCAATGCCGCGTTCAGAGACCAGGAAGCCTAGCAGCTGTCCGGCTAGCACTCCGAACACGCACTTCTCGGGGTTAAGCTTGATCTGGAATCGGCGCAAGTTGGCAAATGTTTCCTTCAGGTCTTCCAGCAAGGTACCGCGCTTCTCTATCTTCACCACAATGTCGTCTACGTAGACGTGGGCATTTCTGCCGAGTTGTTTCAAGAGACATTTCTGCATGCAACGCTGAAAAGTGGCACCGGCGTTTCTCAAGCCGAATGTCATTGTCAGGTAGCAGAAAGCTCCAAAGGGTGTAATGAAGGCAGTCTTCAGGCGGTCAGCCGGGTCCAACTTGATCTGATGATACCCTGAGTATGCATCCAAAAAACTTAACAGCTCGCATCCGGCTGTGGAGTCTATCACTTGGTCAATCCGTGGCAAAGCAAACGGGTCCTTTGGGCAGGCCTTGTTCAAACTTGTGTAGTCTATACACATGCGCCACTTGTTATTCTTCTTCAAAACCAGAACTGGGTTGGCAAGCCATTCTGGAAAGAACACTTCCATGATGAAGCCGGCTGCAAGGAGCCGGGCTATCTCTTCTCCTACGATTCTTCGCTTCTCTTTTGATAGTCGGCGGAGGGGTTGCTTGACCGGCTTCGCATCAGCTCGGACATGTAATTTGTGCTCGGCGAAATCCTTCGGGACACCCGGCATGTCCTTTGGGGACCATGCAAAGATGTCTCGATTCTCACGGAGGAAGTCGACGAGCTCGCCTTCCTATTTACTGTCCAAGTTCGCCCCAATCACGGCGAACCTCTCCGGGTGCTCCGGGTCTAGAGGTATCTTCTTCGTCTCTTTGGCAGGCTGGAAGGAGCCCTGCGCATCACAGTCCTTGGGGTTGGGGGACAAGGCCGGCTGCTTGCCGGCCATGGCCACAACCCGTTCCAACATCTTCTTCTCTTCTGCCACGACGAGGGACTCGGCCAGCCGGCTGCTGGCCATGGCACACTCGATGGACTTCTTGTAGTCGCCGGCTACCGTGATGATCCCCTTCGAGCTCGGCATCTTCATCTTCAGGTAGGCATAGTGGGGCACAGCCATGAATTTGGCCAAGGCAGGTCGGCCAAGCAGTGCATGATAGGGGCTCTCCAAATCCACCACCTCGAACCATATTGCTTCCCGGCGAAAGTGATCTTTGTCTCCGAAGAGAACATCCATTTTGATCTTGCCGATTGGAGAGCAAGATAGGCCGGGTACGATACCATGGAAGACGGTGCGGCTCGGCATGAGCTGCTTCGCTTTGATATTCAGCTTGTCCATGGTATCGCGGTACAGTATGTTGATACTGCTTCCGCCGTCTATCAGGACGCGGGAAAATCTGGCAGCTCGCCTCTCCGTCGCAAGGGTGACGTCCAAGACCATAGCATAGGAGCCAGGCGAAGGCATCACCTCCGGGTGGTCGGCCTGGCTCCAGCTGATGGGCTTTTTCGACCAGTGCATGAACTCGGCGGTGCTAGAGGCGACTGCATTTACTTCTTGGTGCTGCCGGCGTTGGCTGCGCTTGTCATCGACTTGACTTGTGAAGACGACGTAGGCGTCGTGCGCTTCGGGGAACTCGTCCTGGATGGCGCCGACTGCCGGCCGGGCCGCCGGCTGCTGGGGAGCTGGAGGCGGCGGGCCGGGAGGCGGAGGCGGCACCATCCCTTCGCCCTTGGTGATGCGGGTGAGCCAGTGGCATTTCCGTGTCGTATGGTTGGACGGCTTCGCGCCACTGTGGAACTTGCAGGGAGCATCGAGTTCTTGTTCGTAGGAGAAAGACGGCTGCCAAGGCGGCCGGCCACCCTTCTTCTTGGGAGCGGGCCGCTCTTCGGGCTGCTCGTCTTCAATGGTGGCCACCTGCCGACTGGAGGAAGTCGGCATGGGGCCCTTGCGCTTGTGGTCGTTCTGGTAGGGGCGCCGGTTAGGGTTGCCAGCCGGCGTCTTGGGAGCCGGCGTAATTACTTTTACCGAGGCGTCTACTCGGAGCTCGGTCTTCATGGAGGAGTCGGCAGTGGCGTACTTGTCAGCGATGACTAGTAGCTCGTCGAGGGTAGCCGGCTCGTCGCAGAGGAGTCGGTGCTTGAGGAGGGTGCCCTCTCGGCACCCGGCAGTGAAGTACTCGATGGCCTGGACCTTGTGCACTCCCTCGCAGGAGTTGCGGAGCTCGGCCCATCGCGTGAGGTAGTCGCGGGTCGACTCGTTGGGCCCCTGGACGCGGAGGGAGAGCTGGCGAGGCTTGGGGGGCCGCTTGTAGGTGCTGGTGAAGTTGCGGACGAAAACTTCGGTGAAGTCCAGCCAACTGTTGATGCTGTAGGGCTTGAGGCTGTTGAGCCATGTGCGCGCCGTGCCCTGCAGCATCAGGGGGACGTACTTCACGGCGACGCGCCGATTGCCGTTGGCGATGCTGACGGCTGTGGAGTAGTCGATGAGCCAATCTTCCGGCTTCACCGAGCCGTTGTACTTGGGCATGTCTCTGGGAAGCGAGAACCCTTTGGGAAAGGGCTCGTCGCGGATGCGGGGGCCAAAGCATGGCGGGCCGACAACGTCTTCTTCTTCTAGCGCCAAGGATCGAGTGAGGCGGTCAATCCTGTGGCGGGCGTCGTTTTCGCCGACTCCTTCTCGGCGGCCGAGTCGGTCGCCAAGAGTCGGATGGGTGACAGGCGGTGGAGTGAGGCGTCTTTCTCTTCGAGGCGGGGGAGGAGGCAGGTTTCCCTGGTGCTCTACAGCTCGAGGGCGGCCATCCGCGTCGCGCTCGATGGTAATGCGAGTCCGGCTGCGGCTGGTAGCCGGCTCCTTGTCTTTCTTCTGGCGCGCACCGCTCGCAGTCGGCGAGCGGGACGTCGCGGCGTGCTCCCGGCGCGGGGGAGGGCTATCAGCTCGGGCGCCGGCTTCGTGCCGTTCTGCAACCACGTCGATCAGCTGCTGGATCCGTCTTGTCATGTAGGGGAGCTCGTCGGCTCCCAGCCCATTGAGCTCCTCTGCAACCGCCTGAGCGGCTCGCAGATTCTCGAGCGGGGTGGCGTAGACGGGGCGATCTGCGCCCAGCATGCTGGCAACGGCTGCGCCGCGCTTCTGGACGAAGCCGGCTCGGGCCGCTAGGCGGCGGCGTGCCGAAGGCAGCGCGGTCGACTTCGCGTTGGTGGGCCTCGGTGAGGCGTCTCATCGAGGCTATCTTCTTGCCCTCCGCGATGAGGGCAAGGCGGCGTGCTTCCAGGGTCTCGGCGTCGGCGTCGGCCGGGATGGGGACGGAGAGGTCGTGCATCGCCGCTTGCTGAGCGTCGCGGGCGTTCTCGCCCGAGTTGGAGACGTGGCTGATAACCAGCACTTCGGTGATAGCGCTGCTGCCACTGTCAGCTCGAGGGAGGGGGTCGTCGAAGACCACCACGTCGGAGGGGTAGGCGTCGAGCGACGCGGTGTCGGAGTCGATGAGCATCGGGTCGGTGGAGCCGACCGACTCCATGTCCGCAGCGGGCTCGCTGGAGACGTGAAGTTGGTCGAGGAGGCTGACGAGGCGGCTCTCGGGGTAGTCGGTGCCTGCGTCGGACGCAGGCTCGTCGGAGATGCGAGTCTCGCCGAGCAGATCGGCGAGGCGGCTCGCTGCGCAGGCGTCGTCGACGCCTTGCAGCGCGTCGGGGCAAACGCCATCGGGCGCAGCAGGCTGGCTGCGCTCGCGGGGAAGGAAGAGGGTTCCCGTCCAGAACAGGTCTCCGGACGACGGTGCACCTGGCCCCACGGTGGGCGCCAAATGTCGGGTGGTTGGTGCGACATATGCCAAGGGATGGCTTATCATTGTGGGAGCCAATAAAACGTCGCCGGTGCCCGGAAACGGGATGAGGCGAAGACATGCACGGCGGCGAATCTTACCCAGGTTCGGGGCTCTCCGAGGAGATAACACCCCTAGTCCTGCTCTGCGGGGTCTCCGCATGATCACTAGATCGATAAAGGGTAGCTACAATCGCTCCTAGAGCTGCTGAGATCAAGGGAGAAGAAGAACAAGGCTAGCTCTTGCTTCTCTCTATCTATGGTGTGTGTCCTGTGCGTCGGTGTTAACCTAGAAGCCAACCCTTTGCATGGGTGCTCCGGGGGGTTTATATAGGCCTACCCCCGGGGTACAATGGTAATCCGACTGGGAACTGGTCCCAGCCGTCAGTGTCTACGCTCGCCGGCTTCTCCGCCGGCTGCTGGGTCCCGCCGGCTGGTGGGTCCCGCCGGCTGCCGGCTACTTGGTCGACAGGCCGGTCCCACCGCCTAGGGTTTTGTCGGCGGCTGCTTACTGTAGCCGCGCCTCTGATGATGATGGCTTTGTCGAGGTGAGCGTGGCTACAGGGGGCCGCCTCGGGGGCTGTCACTGTAGCCTCACCTCGTCTTGTCTCCTTAATGGGGCTCCTGCTTCGAGGAAGGGAGTAGCCGGCTTCTGGAGGCCGGCTATACTCTTGGCCGACTAGGAAAAGCCGGGCCACCTTCACGCCTCTCTCTGGCTGAAGGGGCCCGCAGTCCTTGGGCCATACAGGAGTGGGTCGTGGATGACGTCGAGGCTAGCGTGGCTACAGTGCCGAGCCGCACGGGAGACGTCCCTCCCGTATGGCCTCCTGTAGCCATGCCCGCCTCGGGCTTCGGGGGTCATGGGCCGCACTGTGGCCACACCCCGTCACGTCGCCGTTATGGAGGGGTGGTTGTGATCTTGGCCGGCTCCTAGGAGTTGGCGTCCTTCCTGGTCGGCTTCTTGGAGTCGGCCACCCCGTAGTCGTCCTGGGGAGGAGTCGGTGAGGCTGGGTCGCCTTCCGGGAGTCGGTTTTAGTGGTAGCCGGCCAGGGAAGGCGGCCCCACTGCTTGGAGTGCTTGAAGGCCTAAAGGCCCGATAATTTTTTCTGAAGAGCCAGGGGTAGTCGGAATGGCTACTCGTGGCCATTTACTCCGACATATAGGGTGTGTGAGAGAATCCCATAGAGAGAAAGACAAAGTGAAAGACGAGTGGAGACTTGTGTGTGGCGGTGAAAAAGAAAGCTTAGGTACCGAGTGATACCAGAGAACAGTAGAGACGTGAGAGATAATGAAAACCGTGTAATGTATAATGATAGGGAGAGTGTGACACTTCTCAAGGGAGACGTCGACAGACCATGTTTGCGAGGATAGGAGAAACATGAAGTGAGCGTGCGGGTGAGCGGGAAAAAAGAGAGTGATAGCTACCTGAAGGAGCATGCATGCGAGATTGATGGGCGTGAAAGGAGTGAACAAAAAAGGGATTCAAATATTTGAATTCGAGATGATGATACATGTAATCCATACTCGAACCAAAATTGATCTATCAAACATGCATACTCATATGAATTCACGCACATCTATGTTATTTAATATGTAGATATTACTGATCCATACATTTTAGTAGAACATAATTTGGTTAATTTTTTTCGAATTCAACCTTAAGATTTCGAGATCGTTGTAGTTGTAAATCATATTATACATATAAAGGAGCAGAATTCTTTGTTGTGCTTTTGAAAGTATATATAAAAAAATGATGTATATAGAATGTAATTCCAATTGAAAATGGATCCCGCCCGAAAAAATAGAATACAAACGGGATTCGAATTGAGTTGGCACGGTAAACGTGCACTCTGCAAAATTTCAACGAAGCGGGGAAAGTCGCAGTAACCGCCCGAAACCAAAATCTGCGAGATGGAAATCACTACTGCCTATCCCTGCCATGCAAAGCCTATCTGCTGGATTTCTATAGGTTTCGATAGGGGTAGGTTTGTAATTTCACCCAAACGTGACGTAACCGCCTCTCACCCGGATTCATACACGGTGGGCGCCAAAACACAGTGTGTCCTCGGCCGAAATCGACTCCCTCCCCGATTCATATTCATACACGGTGGGCGCCAAAAACAAACTCTCGTCGGCAAATATTCGGTGTATGCGAGATTACCGTCCTATCCCCAACCGACTAATGTTGCTGTGATGTAGTAGAAATTTGAAACAGGGGCTAAGTTTGTAAATTTCCTCACATTTGAGACCAGCGCGCCCTGAATACATGGTTCCCCCTTCCTCTCTACCTCCCTTTCCCCATTCGTACTCCGTGGGCACCAAAACACCCTCTCCACCCCACCCTCCTCCGTCCGCCGCCGTCCGCCACCCCATCCACCGCCGTCCTCCTCCACCATGCCGGAGCTGATACCCCGACGCCGCCGTCCGTTACAAGAGATCGACCTCTCTCATCCACGGCTTCGGACCGGGATCCTTGCATCCCGTCCTCTCGCTTCATCCTCGACGTCGTCCACCTTGCCGACGCCGCTCCTACGACCGTCTCGTCCACCGCGCCCCACCGCCACCGTCTACCCTCCTAGATCTGCTTCCACGCCGCCGACAGCCATCGCTACCGCAGCACCGTCAAATTCTCAGCAGATGCGTACACGGCGCCGCACCAGAGGCGGTACTCTTTCGTATCTGCTCAACTTATTTATCGCAGCAAGAAAATAGATCGCCACTGCTTTACTCTGATTTCTTGTCTTGGTTGCGAAGTTGCCTTTGTCCGGTTTGCACCTTCAGATCCACCATGGCACGCTCAACACTATACTCCCAATGCTTATGGTTTTCCCCTTTTATATTCCACACTAGTTAAATCACAGTAGACTAAATTTCAAAATTGGG